>NW_026938087.1:0-117741 GCF_032062105.1 Saccostrea cuccullata
AAAAGGAAAATTATCTCTTGAAAACAACATATAAGGTACAACATTTTAAACTTTTATAAATTATTCTTTGATGCAAATCATCCTATTAGCACGACTGACAAAAACAGCATGCGATTTGAAAAAAAATTGTTTCGGTATTTTTCCAGTGCTTCGAAGAAATTGTAATAGTCATGCAGACAAATGAAAAGCTCACAGAAAATGTTCAAAAAGGAAACCTCACTTTCATCCTAGATCTGAATAACAAAGAATAACAGAAAACGAAACGTGCTAAGAGTGTTCTTGCATTTGTCTCATACAAGAAAATATTGCACATTTACTTCAATAACCTAAAAAATATACTAGTATTCGTTAATTTTTTTGTTTTAATTAATATAAATAGCAAAAGAAGTAAAAATAACAGGAAATCCCTTACCATAGAGCCAGGCCAATGACGTCACTTCTAGAAGTGTCAACAGCATTACAGACACACTGGCACAGTACCAGTCAATAAGGGTTAGGACATAGATACCACCCTAAAGGAATCAATGTAAACAGTAACAATTTGTTATTAAAAAAAAGCAAGGTCAGATACATTTTAGGTTAATAGAAGCGTTGCAAGAGTATAATATTTGCTTAATTTAAGTGACCGTAGTTCAACACCAAGGGGCATGATTGCAGAATAAAATAATGAGGATCTTGTAAAAAATTCATTTCTTTCGAATTGATCCTTTGTAAATTAATTACTAATCAGGTTTTATATTATGAAAAAAGTAAAAAAAAAAAAATCAGATATAACATAAAATATGACATCCACTGACCATTCCCAAAAGCTAATGTATATCCTTATGGTCATTTATGTACATGTATATATACCTGCGTTATACATGGGATCCCAAGCAAAAACCCAATAAAACAGAGTATGCCTGTTAATGAAGTCTTCCACTTGTTTAAAGCTTTAGGAAAATTGTCATGTAGAGCACCTGTCAAAGTTTGAATGTGTACCATCTAAAATGAAAATAAGATGACAATAAAATTATACCTAGTAACAGTTAACAAAATATTCTAGTCTGCTTTCCTCAGTGGAAGTTTTGCCAAACGACTGATACCATGGAAAATGGCGTTGATTGTCAATTTGGTTTGTAAGAAATGTAATTTTTTGTTAGCTTATAATAAAGTTGCTGATAATGTTTCGTCGGTTATCTTATTTGCGTTTCAGAAACAATGTATTGCAAAATATGGCTACAAAACAATTCTTGCTTGAAAAAAGTACAGAACAACTTACATAAAAGTATGTTTACATTTATTATAATTTTAAGAAGTGTATCAGTATATTTTCTTACCTGACTATCAAGTCCGACTGTGAAAAGCATGATAAAGAAAAGAACTGCCCACAACTGAGGCAGAGGGAGCTTGGAGACAGCCTCAGGGTACACAATGAAGGCTATTCCAGGTCCTTAAAAGAACAATTAAAAATCAATTATTTGAAAGACATGGTACAAGTAGTTTTATTTCTGAAATTTTCAAATAGACGATATATATGGAAATAACGAACAGCATGCTACTAATTAACTAATACAAATCAGGAGCAGAGCAAACACTAAACCACTAAAACATCAGGTGTCATGGAGCAGAAAGCATCCACTGCCGACCTGTCACACCCGCCGTGTGCTCCTTTTCATGATCGGAAAATAAACGAAAATCCGTCAACATTTCAATATGTAAATAATGACCTAACAATAAGTTAATATGATAAGCGTCAATCAGCTTTTGACTTAATGATAGATTGTATTTGCTGTCAAGGTCATTGTATCGACCAAAAAACTGAAGAATGAAATAAATGGAAATAACGAACAGAAATCAAGCTCAAAGTCCATAACAAAAGTCCATAAAAAATAGGAGACGAGCACACCGACTACCAAAATATCAGATCAAGTGCAATGAAGTGCCAACGTCTTTTTCTAGTGAAATCTTCAAATATGGAACGTCTAACCCTGAAATTTTAACTCCAAATTTATTGCAAAGAAAGCAAACAGAACGGGCCACGGAAGCTTAGCAGTAAGTGTTTCTGTTATCTCATTGGGCCCGCGTTCAATTCTATTTCGCCCCGTTAAATTGGAGACGTTAACATAAGTAGGGACGCTTCTTTTGCTTACCACTCGGTACCAGAAGTAAAGAAGTTAAAGTCAATGGTCTTTGTATAAGTGCTTAAAGTTTCTATAAGTGTCGAGTGGGGACTTCAAACAACATACAATTAATCAATAAATCCAACAAAAATAAAATACATAGTTATCTTTTATCTGAGATCAAAATATTCTAATTTTGGAATTAAGTAAATGCATAAAAATATGAAACGGAAAAATTTAGCAAGTTGACAAATGTTACCGCTTTTTACAACTTTATCGATAGAAACACCGGCTTCTTCCGCCATAAAACCCAGCGTTACGAATACCACACATCCGGCAAAGACGCTTGTCACAACGTCAACAACAGGAAGAATCATCGCATCTCTGTAACACAATTAAAAAGACATACGCAATTTTAAAATATTTCCGACTGTCTTTAATTTCTAGTTCATTTTCAAATGTATAAATTTTCCTGATGAAACCATTATTCTGGAAAAATAAAAACAAAACGTCTACGACAATTTAATACATATTCACATTTGTTATTTGCCTTTAATATGGGATGGTAAAAAAGCTTATTAAAAATCAAAATTTTGTTTCTGTCGCCAAAATAGTGTCTTGCAGATGCGTACTTTGTTTGGATGAATCTTTGGTTTGTCCATCGTACTTCACACAAATTGTTCCTGAAGATGTTTGTTCCTCATACGATTGCACAAATTTTAAACAGCACTTCAATATATTTCATATAATTGTTATTTTTTATCTCTATTTATAAGCTTGAATGAAAGTAGTAAGATATACTGGAATTCACCTGAAGACGTTGTTATTAAAAGAATTATAGCTTGCCAGGGTAGCAATGCCTCCCCATCCCAGTCCAGCGGAGTAAAACATCTGTACTGCAGCATCACACCACACCTAAATGACGTAAGTAACCAAAACATAACATACTGAGTGTTTTTACAGTTCTTTCAGCAATACAAATCACACAACATCGAAAAAGTAACCAAGGTATTATTTAGAGACAATGATCATTATTTAAGCTCAGAGCTCGTTTAAACAAAACAAATCGGAAGCAGGGCAGATATGGACCTTCAAAAATACCAGAAGCGGGATCAGGTGCCATGAAGGGGTAAGCATCTCCAATCGAACGGTCATATCCTTGTCATGATCGGATCAACAGAAAAATTCCTAAAAATTTCATTGTTTAAATAATTGCCTAACAATGAGTATTAAAATGTCAGTCAGAATTCGGCCAAAAGATAGACTAATTGTACATTGTATCGACAAGAGTACTTTCGGAATTATGACTTCAAACAAGTCTTTGATATTCTTGTTTTATCATGGCTTGCCTCGAGCTCGATTGAAAAAATGATCTTACGTAGAGATTAATGAACCGGGAAACATAAACACCCCCATATGCTGGCGATATGCTACGTAGTAATAAAAGTTGCATATAGAGAAATTGAAGTAATCCTTCTTATCATTAAGTTATGTTGTTAGATTACCATTAAGTTCTTTTTCTAATAAAAATATCCAAGGGTATCTTTTAGGTAAAATTTACTGGGATACATCCAATCGACACACTAGTATGAATAAAATTAACTATAAAACGTTGTTAACTGATACTACGTCGTAGATACATCTAATTGTCGTGTTAAAGGTTACAACAAAAAATCATTTTATGTATGTTTTTTTTAATAACCTATCCTGCATACATACAAGTAAAAGTAAAAAAAAAAAGGTTCTGCTAACAACAGGAACAACAATATAGAATGAAATAATAAAATTGATATAAGAGCAGCTTAAACTAATGAATTCATCATATTTTTTCGTTATGTCTTTGCTTAGGAGAAGAATACTTATTTCCAAAAATGATCAATGGCATTAAGTTCATAGATAGATGATCTAGATGTTTTTTATTTTGAGAGTGTTCGTGTTCTGCACAAAATTTACAAGCACATATGATTGCGCCCATGTGAAAAGGGTCCTTATGGCAATTTTTATGCATTTTGAGTTTTTCACGGATTCTGATAGAGTAAGGTTAGAAGTTGTCAAATATGAATTTTTATGGTCCTACCTCTACTCTAAGTAGGTTTTTTCTTCATTTTTATCAAATATACTTTAACAGGTTAATAATGACGTCATGCTTTTCAACAACGTCAAACGTTTTCAGGGTGAACGTTAAATGATTTTCCTCTGTAATTTTACTACGGTGATTAATAGTTGTATAATATTTGATATTTTTCCATGCACATTATTTTTATCTCATTGTCTCTTTTAATTATTAATAATCATTTAATAGTTATATATATTATGGATTCATCAGTGGTGTATAGTATTATGAGTGAGTGTTTGTTTTACATTTCACTTTTCTATGACACCAGGGGGAAACCTGAACAGCGGGCAACATCCATTCATTTTTTTTTTTTTTTTTGAAACAATTATTTTCTCAAACAAAATATTAACTGGTAATCCATGCAAGAGTCATTTGATAAGCCTGTAGAATTCATTTCAAAATTATTTTAATTTAAACATTGCTCTCGATAGCTCAAGATTTCAGCATAAACGATATATCTTTAGTTACCATAGATGTGAAAATTATTTTTTTTTTAATAACAACATTACGCTACCTAAATGCTACTGCGAAGTGAAAATTTATTTGATTGTTCTTTCTTTCTAAAAATTGTGAAGTGTGGTACATGTAACATGTAAAATTTACGATACACAATAGACAGTAAGTAAAAAGGAAATTCGGTTCATTCACTGCATCTATAAGGTTGTCTGTCTGCATTGGGTCAATAATGACACTGCTTTTTTGAAAATATAAAGGATACACGAAATATTTTTCAGTTTAGCAGTAAAAATATTTTAATATTAACCAATCAAAAGGTGGAAATTTTACAAACAAATGAATGAGTTATAATCCGCAAACATTTACACAATAGATAAACCCAGGATTAACATTTGTAGGATTATGTGTATGTTGGTGAAGGGGGGTGGGGGTGGGGGGGGGTGGTTAAAAAATCTAAATGGCAGAAACTTACAATTCTTGTGAACACGAGTTAAAATAGATAAAAAAATATCTTATTTACTTCAAAAGTTTTAGGTTCACCCAGTACCATTAACCCTACAACTTGCAGATTTACTTTTTTATTTAGGTTTGAAATAATGCTGCCTATTATTCTTCATTTTATATTTGTACCTTTAATTCTGAGCATTGCCATTTTCAAAATCGCACAGCGATCATAAACACTATGAGCCTGGAACTGAATTGCTATGAATTCAGTATTGTTAATCATGTATATAATGATACCCTAAAATTAAAAAATCTGGTTTTATTTTATGAAATGGATGGTTTTAGAAGCACACCCATAGAATTAAATTAAAGATGCCATTTACGGTTTATATGTATAGCTTTTGTTAGGGTAGGGGTGGGTTAAAGATTAATAACATGTAATTGTTTATGCCTAAATATACAGTCAGTTGAATATGACTGTTTTGTATAATATATTTCCTGACAATTGTCTGTGAACTGGCTGAGCTTTGAAATGTCAGATTTTTGTAGGGATGTAAACATCTTAGAAAATCATCATATTATTTATGACCTAATTAAAAAAAAAATCCCCTTCATTCTAATGTTGTTTCTAATTTTATTCTAGAAAGTGAGTTTTAAAGAGTATGAATTCCATTCTGGTCCTGTGCCCAGGGACGTAGCAACAGGGGGGGGGGCTTGAACTTCACTTTTTTCCCCAACCTTACTTATACTATAGGAATTGATAATTAAAAGTCTGGTTGCCCCCCCCCCCTCCCACTATTGTGATGTACGGAAAACATAGTATAAAAATTGGTACTGAAAAAAATTGGCCTCTAACCCCCCCCCCCCCTCCCCACGAAATAGGATTTTCGACTTTGTGCAACATTAACCTTTTTTTTTTTTGCTTGTCAACTTTTTCAGGGAAGTAAAAAAAATTCTCTGGCTGCCCCCCCCCCCCCCACTTTCAAAAACGATGCTACGTGCCTGGTGCCAGAAGCTTGGATATGCTAAGTCTTGTAAAGCCTACATGTTACGGAAATATATAAGCACCCCCCACCCCCACCCCAATCCCCTGCACTGCAGCCAAAATAAAACAAAATGCAAGCATATTGTTGCGGTTATATGTCATGTATTTTCAGCATTGAATTTTATTTTCTGTTAGCAATTACATGTAGAAATAAAACCTGACCCTGAACTTATAAAGATTTTTTTATCAACCAAAACAAATAAATATTTTTTGAGCATATTTAATAATATTTATCCATAATTTGATGGCAGGTTAAACAATATATTATTCCACACTGATAACTGCAATGAGAAGTTCAGTGATGATTGAGTTTTTAGCATGATAATTGATCTGTTAAGAGACATTCCATGCTGATCGAGCTTTTATGAAAGACAAAGTTCGGCATGGCTTAAGGAATTAATTTGCAGATAATACTTAAAACATTTGAACTCCGTATGAAAAAAAAAACAACAACAACACGTAAGTACCAAAGAGTTACATGTATATTAAACTTCGAGATCTTGAAAATAAATAGCTATACATGTATATATAGTTTAGAGAACAAAATTGATATTTTCTTTCATTTATTATTTCATTTGTTTTGAAAACTCATCTGTTTCAATAGAGTTTCACATTTCTCAATATTAGATAAATAGATTCAATATAAATATTTTTATCTATATACCCTACATCCTCTCTCTCTCTCTCTCTCTCTCTCTCTCTCTCTCTCCTCAGATTTACTTGACCAGCTCTATTTAAGTTAGAACATTAAGAACATTTTTTTTTCATTCGGATGTTTTTTGCTTGTTTTAATTTCTCTAAATTGAAGTGTCTTTGTGCAACAAGAATATAAGACAAAACAATATTTTTAAATTTTAATTTATTTAATCATGATTATAAGGTAGACGCTTTACATGTTTATTATTTTTTTTAGAAATGAAATTCGTCATGAAATTATTTCATGCAAAAAAAAAAAGCTATAGATAAGAGATTTGAAAAAAAAATTAAAGTCTGTTCAATTTTGCAGTTTTCTTTTTTTTTCTTCTTCTTTGTTTTTCCTTTTTCTACATTAACCTTATTCCCAAAGTACAACAATATTTTTTTATTTAAAAATGCATGATTATGATGACGATTAAAAGTTTTTTTTATTTTGTCATAAAATATCTCTTTTATAATCCGGGAGAAATTTCATGCGAACATGCAGCTGAAATGTGAAAAAGTACGCAGTTAAAATAATGAATGTCCCTGCCTGGTACCCCTGTTACATCGATTGTTGACATCAGAGTTATCTCTCCTATTTTTATTTATAGAAAATACAAATAATCTTGACTATCGTTCTTACACATTCTTGCTAGATTTGTAAAAAAAGATGTATGTTTAATTTCAACATTTGTACAAACAATTTAACAACAGTTTAAGCAGTATGCACCGATGAATCAATGTTTACATGTTATCGACGCGATCGCGATGTATATTTGAAAGTGGTGGAGCGGATCTCAAAGAACTAGGAAGACAATTTTCCTTTGCAATATTTTTTAAGATATACCCTGTCTAAGATGAATTCTAAAAATGGTATAAATATGTAAATAAAATTTATCTAGAGTATAAAGGTTCAATATGCTATCAGAAAACACCTTGTCTACAGCTTCTATACATTTAATTACGCATGTAGGAAAACTATTGGTATTATATAGAGACGTATATGTAATAATGTTTGTTAAGAAACCATTTCTAAATGTTTTTATTTATATCTATTAAAATCAGTGGATTAGGAGATTCAGATATTGATTCAATTAATTTAACAATGAAAATAAACATGTTGGAAACAGCGATAAAAATTCTGGATGCGTCAAACGTCAAAACACGTGGTAAAAAAAAATCTGCGTCGAAGTTCACCGTCAGTCTGCAACGTCACATCTTTATGACGTTATTTCTCTGTTTTAGCAAAAATGCCATAAGGACCCATTTGTCATGGGCGCAATCATATGTAATATTACACTTTTAAAACTATACACTATATTTCAACAAAATCATAGGTATTTTTACATTGAATCTAAGTAGGTCCTCCCAGCGTGGAATCAGAAACACTTCTAAACCTTTTGCTGCTCCATCAATATTAAATGTCAGCCCTCTTATAAACAAAACCAGCAGGAATAGGTACGGCACAGTGGCAGCCACGTATACTACCTGTTAGAATATAAAATGTTTATTTAATATCCTATTTCTCCTTTTATTAATTTTTCATAGGGTCTGACCTATGCGAGATTCTTATGGCGAGTAACAATCGACAACGTAACTTTTTTTTACAGGATTGAATTTTATTTCAACATTATGTTGTTTGATAAAACATTAACATTTTTCAAATAAAAAAAAGTCTTCCGTGATACAGAATATTTAAGGAAATTGTATTGATCAATAAAAAGACTATAGAATAAATAAATTATTAATTTTACACTTGCATAAATGTGCATTGAAGAAATCTTTATCAAAATACTTCACGCTAATGATTTCTTCTACAGTATAGCATTTCCTAAATCTAAATCACTTTTGTAAAATAAAAAAATTGATAGTTTTTTTTTTTATCAGAGACCAAAATAGACTCTTGATTTACCTTTCCTGAAGTTTTGATTCCTTTGAATAAACACAAGAAAACAGCTAACCAAGCGGCCAGCAGACATAACAGAAGCTGCCAGCGGACCGTCCCTGGATTTCCAATGCCATCAGAGATATCAAGGACATTTCCCCTGAAATGTTCACAACCTAAGGAGTTATAGGCTGTTTAAAGTGATACTTTTTCATTCAAAGGCCTGTAGTTTGATTTTCAACATCAGTTTTATATAAATATTCAAATATCTTAGATAAATACTAACAAGAAAAAAACCACACATGCATCAATTTAAGAGTAGAACAAGACAAGATTTAACAAAGGGTGTTAAATTCTTCTCTGTCTTATGACTAGTAAGATAAATCAAAGACATGCATGTCGAAAAAAAAATACATAAACATCTTTAAACAAATGAAATGACGACAGATTTTCCCGTTATTTCCCGATCATGAAAAGGAGCACACGGCGGGTGTCACCGGTCAGTAGGGGAGGCTCACTCCTCCATGGCACCTGATCCCACCTCTGATGACTTGGGATTCGGTATTTGCTCTGCTCCTATTTTGTACTGTTTTATGAACATTTGATCTTGAATACTGTTTGTTATCTCCATATGTTTCATTCTCCATTACCACAAATTATGTGACTTCTAAATGCCTGAAGGTAAAGTTAAAATCTTTTTTTGTTTCAGAAAACAAGCACTTTATTCAGAGAGAGAGAGAGAGAGAGAGAGAGAGAGAGAGAGAGAGAGAGAGAGAGGGGGATGCACAGAATGTTTATCTAAGAACCATCATTTACATGTGGTTGTAACGAAATATTTTGTAACAAGAATGACACAATTTGTTTTTAAATTGTTATCAAATGTTTAAATTGAACTTGAAACATTGGACAAGAGTTTTGAGTGTCAACATTAAGAACCAATTGTATTCCGATCAATATCAATTCAATTCAAACATCTTTTGTAAAATTCAAATATTCAAAGTATTGCACGTGATAACGTTCCTGTGTGAAGTAGGAACTTAAACAATGGACACAATTTTTAAGCCCCATTTTCACGTAACACCTGTTGTTTTTCCTTCATTTAAGTTGATAATAAATCGGTCTATATATCCTTTTAAAATTTGCTAAATGTATCGCTTTTGATAATTTGATAATTGTATGTCTTTTTCCCAGAAAAGCAATATTATCATTAAAGGCAAAATTAAGGCATCATTAAAACTGACAAGCTTGTTTCCGTAATTGTCACTTCAGATAAAAACTTCTGAAGAGTCGACTATTCAACTCAATAAGGGCAAGCTATTAATTGAGGAACTTTTTGAGTTAAAATTTCCTAACTATAATATATATATTTAAAATGTGTTAATTGTCGATATTTACTTCCGCAATCAAGGAACTCTCATTCAGAATCTACAGTTTGTTTGAAAAACGTCAAACATTGAAGCTACAAGTTTCAAAGAAATATATCATTCAAAAGTTTCAGGCCTAAATAAACAACACTACAAAAAGATGCTTTGATAAATGTAGATTGTGCAAATCTGTTTGTTCTGAAATGATTTATTGTAATCTTTATCAAAACTTGAAATTTTGAATACTAAATGCGTATTTGTCAATATTCTAACCTCCAGAATTCCTCTGCAGACGAAGGCAGTGTAATGTTAACATTGTCTTCCAGAGTAAATAGTGTGGAATTTGGCAAACTCGAGTTCATGTCACGCAGCTCACAGAACTCAGTATTCCAGTCATTATCACAACTGGTCCATGGAAGTTTGGGGAAGAAAGACATTCCAAAATAGTACAGGGCCCAAGCCAAGATGACGTTGTAGTAGGTACTAACAATCCCCGTCAAAACGACCATTCCGTGACCTATTCCTGAGAAAATTTCAAAAATTTATTACGTGATTGAAAAGAATAAATGTTGTCAATTTGTCAGTTGTTGGATAGACTCAAATTGTTATAGCAGCAAATTAAAGTTTATAAACAAAATGATTATTTGAGTAAAAATCATAAAGCTTATTCAAGTACGTATACTTACATACATCCTCTGAGTCTCAACATTCTTTTCAATATTTAAAAATTGATACTAACAAATATATTTGTACGTGCAGTAATCCTATACATGAGTTTGAATTCTCTGTTTTGTACCTTTTAATAGTGGACAACAAATCCATACCCTTCCAGGTCCAAGATTAGAATACTGTGAAAAAGTCATCTCCAAAAACATCATTGGCATTGCACACAGGAACATGAATATGAAGTATGGAATCAGAAAAGCTCGTTGAATAGAAAATTATATATTTTCAGGTTAAGAAAAAACTAGATACTTAAACAGTGAATATATGAGTATTGCCACACAAGGCACCATAAGAGTTAGGACAAGTGTACAGCTGTATAGCCTTATAGTTAGCGTTATGAATCAATAGGATTGGGAATAAAACTAAGATCTAAAACTAGTCTCTTAGAACATGTAGAATTCTTAGACTTAATGAAAACCCATAACGTTCTCTTTATTTAATACCATAATTCGGAATGTTTTGATCTGTAACTTTCTGATGTTACAAATAAAAGAAATAACTTGAAAAAGAGGTTTAAATGTGAATTGATAATTTCAAAAATTAGAGTTTAGACCTTTCAAGGTTAGAAAATAAAATTATTTATTTAAAAAAAAAAACTAGAAGAGCCAAGATATTTAGAATCAGATTGCAATATGAGCAAAAGTACATTAAATTTCAGCCTGCCGACAAACTCTGTAAAGGCGATATGATATCTGACTTCTAGAGTGGTAAAAAGGTTGTCGTGCTGACAATTTTTTTCATTGCTAAATAGTAAGGCCGAACAATAGGCTGTCCTAAAATAACATTTGATATATTCATACATCTCTATACGTTTACACATGCAATCTTAGTATGCTATAATGCAACGATTTTTATGCTTATTATTTCGAAGTAATATTTAAACGTGAAAGTAAGTAATTCCAACACAAGTCTTGTTTTTTTTTTTTATTTTAATTTAGGTTTCGTAATATTTTATAAGATGACTGCAATTGTTAACATGAAATCCTTTAAATTTAGAATATCTTCTAAAAAATTGTAAATGCTGACTTCTAAATATGAAAAACCAGCTTTAAAAGTTGTAGCCAAAATTGTAGTTTGAAATACCAGACCTATATAAAATACAGACAGTATATATGTGAAAGTATATGGAAATATGTATAATTTTTCTGTTTATACAATAACATTATGACTGAGATTTTGCAGATTCTGTGGGAGGTAGAGAAGGGCGGGGGACTGCATTTTTATTTATGTCAGAAGTTCTATTTTGAAATTCCCCAGAATTATGAATTTTCATGTTTATTTCACACATAAAGAAATTGCTGGAGAATAACTGTTAACTTTTCAAAAATTCAAATTAACACTAGACATAATCTATTGCTTTTTAGTTGTACGTGTTCTTAACAGGACTGGTTAGCTAGTTAATGAGGACATCTCCTGAAATTGTAACTGTTAGTGTGTTATCTTAATTTTTAACAAACCTCCTCCGTTCTTGAAACAAATATAAGGAAACCTCCATATGTTACCAAGTCCCACCAAACAACCGACAGAAGAAAATAAAAACTCCCACCAGGATTTCCAGTTTCCTCTCTGCAAGACTTCTTCTTTAGCCATATTGCAATCAGTAAGATTACCCTTTTAACCAAATAGATTGCTACAGACCCCTGTTTACTTCTGCAGCGAAATGTTAACCTAGATTGAAGACACGCATGAAGGACTTCGTATTTGTGTCCGATTAGCTTCATATAACATTTATTTGAAATGAAATGATATCATGTGTCTTATTTAAGGTATCTATTTCTCCTGCAACCATTCTATTTATACAACAGGTAAAATTGAGTTGAGGTTTATATGAAGGTTTTTTTTAGGGGAATCGAGAAGAAAAAAAAAGACAAACATTTTTAAGGTCTTCCGTCTTCACGGAAGACCTTATAGCGATTCTATTGTTTCTTATTATTTAAGGTCTTCCGTCTTAACGGAAGACCTTATAGCGATTCTATTGTTTCTTATTATTATTATTATTATTTTTCTGACGCGATTTCTCAAAGACTACTGGATGGAATTATATGAAATTTTCGGGACAGATGTTTTGTTAAATGAATTTGATACATCTGAGAGATTTTTTGGAAATTCGCTTCCGGTGCCAAGTTACAGACCTTTTTCTGATTTCTTTTGTCCACGGATTTTCTCAAGAACGGTAAAAGATATCAATGTGAAACTTTCAGATGATATAGATGATAAAAAATACTATCCAGGACGCGACTTTTCGTTTGTCGTCATTACTTCCGCTCGCTACCGGAAGCTAATTTAAAAAGTCTAATTTTTAAATTTTTTTTGTTTTTCAATATTTTTCGTTTATTTTTTGTATGTTAATAGAAACCTTTCTTATAATGCTTACTATATAATTTGTTTGAATATTGATAAATCTAAACTCTAGATATTAGCATTTAAAAATTTGAAGCGTTTCAAAATGGCCGCTCTCTCTGTCAACTCCGACATTTCGCAATAGGGGTTTACTGAGGCAGTCGAGCATTTGCTTGA
The DNA here is from genome assembly GCF_032062105.1 of Saccostrea cuccullata. NCBI lineage: Eukaryota > Metazoa > Mollusca > Bivalvia > Ostreida > Ostreidae > Saccostrea > Saccostrea cuccullata. The sequence continues at coordinate 13,334 of NW_026938087.1, forward strand.
ACGAAAGTAACATAAGGACAAATGAAATGTAAAGGAATACTTGGATTTTCACGTTGTAGTTACGTTACAATCCTGTATCAAACTAAATTCTTCTTAAACGTCTTCTATAATTGGTTTTGGTTGATTCTCAAAGTAGAAAAAGAAAAGACTAAATGTGCAAATGAAATTCGATACCTAATATCTTCAGCTCATTAATCATTGTTATAAGTAATAGTTTTTCAAGAAGGATATCAATGAATACAGTAAGTATAAAACTTATCCACTGTTTTTCCCATGCACACTTGTGCCATATTAAGCTAATAAAAAAGACAAAATAAGATAACCATATTTTTTTAAAGATCGCTTAATAGAGTTTATATTAACATTATTGTCTCAAAGATCTTATTCAAGTTATTGAGCACAAACGATATCCAATTCCTTGTCCGTCGTAAGGCGAGCCTTTTTTTTTACGAAACATTTCAATCTCTTCATGAATGTTTTTAACTAATTGGGATAGTTCACTTTAGCGAGTTCACTTTAACATTAAATTTTAAAAAAAAAGTTAAAATTCATAGCCATTTCACTCTTTTAGTGTTACTTCCTTACATACTATATGGAGTTTGTGAAATGTATTAAATATACTTTCTAATCATCAAGTTTTAGGCTAAATGAACGTTTTTTTTAATTTCATTAAAGATATCACACTTATTAAATAGAACATTCCAAAGAAAAGGCGCGAAGGATTAACTCGTGGCGTTTGGCGCGAAATTATGAATAGTGACTTGCCTTTCATAATTCTAAGACAAAAGCACTGTTATACATAGGTATATACAAGAAGATTAAGAGCAGAGGTCCCAATAACGTAATATTTAGCGCGTTGGATTTTCATGCTGGCGACTTGGATTCAATCCCCCCTGCGTGTAATATTTTTTTTTTACCTTTTCAGCTAGATTTTACAAAGTTTTTTTTCGAAATCGGACGGAAGACCTCTTGTTGCTCGCAACGAGATCGTATCTAGTTATTATTATTTTTCTGACCATCTAATTTTGTGCACGCGAATTCTCGAAGACTACTGGGTGGATTTCCACAAAATTCTCAGAAACAATGTGTTGTTATCTGAATTTATTTTATCCGAGAGATTTTTTGGAAATTCCCTCCCGGTGCCAAGTTACAGACCTTTTCCTGATTTTAAAATGACATTTTGTCTGTGGTTAATCTCAAGAACCGTAAAAGATATCAATGTGAAACTTTCAGGGATTATAGATCGTGATAGATACTAACCAGGACGCAACCTTTCGTTCGTCGTCTATACTTCCTGTCGTTCGGAGATGAGAATTGAGAAAAGCGTATTTTTTTAACTTTTTTGTTTTTCAATATTTTTCATTTATTTTTGGAATGTTAATAGAGACCATTCTATTGATGTTTACTATATAAGTTGTTTGAATATTGGGTTATCTGAACTCTAGATATTAATATTTGAAAATCTGAAGCGGGCCCAAGATGGCGGCTGCCTCTGTGAACTCCGCCATTTCGCGAGTAGGGGTTTATGGAGGCAGCTGAGCGTTTGATTGAACGATTCTGACATAAGAATACATGAAATGTAAAAAACTACTTCGACTCTCACGTAGTAGTGAAATGGTTGGAGGAGTTACGTCCCGTTACTTGTTTATATTACAATAGCTAATCAATAAAAACATTGTAATTAATTGGTCAATTGACAAAAGAATTATACAAGTATCATTGATAAATGATGTTCTGTTAGAAAATAATAATAGTGTTGCCAAAAGAAAGGCAGTCTGTTGTATTTTATCAATATGATATCTGATAACTTATGATCATTGATTAAGTTGAGGTACAAGGGGGCAGTACAACCAACTGGCTTGTGTTTTCACTATGGTACAGAATCCATTTGGTGTAAAGATCAAATGGGATTGTGCAAAGTTGCTGTAGTTAGTGACTAGTTAAAACACAGGTGTGTGACGTTAGCTATAGGTTTGTCATTAGGACAAAGAAGCTCTTACAAAGTTAAATCATACTTTGTATGTATATTGTAGCCACTTGGCTAGAGTTATACGAGTATAGTGTGGCAATTATCAGATGGCACCAGGCAGGTGCCGGTATTAACTGAAGATATATAAATAATTATACAAAGCACTTAGGTCATTTGATTTAAAGACACCAGGCAGGTGTCATATTATTATGTGTATATATTGCATTCAATCATATCCCCAGTAAAACTCGGTAATCCGAGCACGGACCTACTGACCGCTCAGATCTGACACGTTACATTAGTATGTTGCAATTGAGTCAATCTTAAAACTTAATTTCCGTTTCACTGCTTCAGTGTAACTGGGCTAGATACGATATGTATTGTGTATAATGTGTTACATATACTTTCTTAACGTCGAAATAAAATAAAGGCGCTAAGAATGTTTTATTTTTAAAATTTAATTGATGCTATCATACCTATCTAATAGATCAGTCCAAAGAAAAGGCGCGAATATTTACTCGTGGCGTTTGGCGCCAAATTATGAATGCTTTTTATAATTCTTAGACAGACTGTTGCAAAAGTACCGTGGTATACACAAGTATATTTAGAGCAGTACTCCCAATAGCTTAATGGTTAGCGCGTTGGGGATATAAAAGTAAAAAAAAAAGCGCATTCACGTTGGCGACATGGTTTCAATCCTCCTTGTGATAAAAATTTTGAATCTCTTTTCAGCTCGATTTTACGTGGGTTTCTTTTCCTAAAACGGACGGAAGACCTCTCGTTGCTCGCAACGAGATCGTATCTAGTTTATATTATATTTTATAATGACATTTTCACTGTCAGTAGGATGTGATGTACAAACGTAAAAGATGGAAGGATAGTGACCAATCTCATAAATCTCACTGTTATACTATAGCGATAACTAGGAAAACTTATTTACTGAAGTGATGATAATTTTGACACTGGAGATCAATTAAATCTCAGTTAGAGATCAATAGAAATTGTACTTTATATTGACATAATATAATAATTTAATTAATCTACACATCTGGTGAAAATATTCCTAGAAAAACTTTTAGCACTATCAAAATATGTATATTGGATTTTGAAAACATAGTTACATAAAATAAAGATGCACAAATTGAGTTTATTCATTTTATTTTCAACATAATGTACCAGCCTTGTTACTCATATAGGATTACGTTTGAAACACTGAAGCATTAATACAAAGAATACACTGTTGCTTCCTTAATTAGAAAAAAAAAAACAAATCTCCTGTAGATATAAAATCAAATTTTTCATCTTATATAAAATATGCTAAGAATAGCTGTATCTATTTATAATTATGTCTTTTGACGATTTCTTTTTTATTTTATCACACACTGAAGGTCAAACAACTTTAACTGCACATAACATCTTGGATCTTCTATTAAATACATTGTCAATGTATACATTAATACAAACACGAATTGAAATTAGAGACAAACTTAATTTCTAGTATTCATCGTGATATATTTATTTGAACTTTTGCATTTATTAAAAATATTAAGGTTTCAAATAATGAACTTTAAAAAAAAGCATTGCAAACAAGGTACAAACATTAATGTTGTAAATATAAACAATATCATTACTATGGCACTCTATTGATATCAATATCAATATTGGCGGGTGTGACCGATCATTTGGGGATGCCCACTCCTCCATCGCACCTGATCCCACCTCTGATGTTTCGGAGGTCCGTGTTTGTTCTGCTCTTGTTTTGTACTGTTTTATGGACTTTGAGCGTGAATACTGTTCGTTATCTCCATATCCTTCTTCATGTACAAGCATAATTTGAAAAATTAAACATATTTATTCAAAAGAAAAAAATGAAGTTTAATCACTAGCCTGCTTAAAACACACAAAAAGCTAAGAATATCACCTAAGATAAGAATGAATAAGATATTGAAACGTTGATGAAATTGATAATATAATAATTAATTTTGTATATGTAATTACAACATCCTCGCTCCCTTTCTCATCCACTCCATCTCTGTATGAGATTTACTCAGGATTACTTTCTCATAATGTATCATTCATATTTCTCTTTTTTCCTTTTGAATCAATTTTGTTATTTTCAAGTACGTAATAGTTTAGAGGAAATCTTGGCAGAGTATTTGCATGGATATCCTGATTGTTTTTATTTGAACATCCTGCCTGTGTCTTTTGTTTTGAACACTTTCCGGTATTTCCTTTAGTATTTCCTTTAGTTTTTGGAGAAGTGCTTGGATTAAGTGCAAGTGTAATGTAGCTATCTCTAGAGCCATACGTCTTATCAGATACACCCTCTTCCTCTACATCGCAAATAACTTCCTTGATACCATTGGATGAAGGAGTCACGTGGTTTTGTCTGAGAGCTAACGACACGTAACTGTCCTGAGAGTCTTCTGTCTGGCTAGGGATAACAGCACCACCTTGATCGTAGATTTCTTCTTCCTCTGTGACATTGACTCTGGAGACAACATTAAATCTGTTGAAGCTCAGCATGTTGTAGTTGCTTGAGGCCCGTGTCATCTGAGAGTAGTCTTCTTGATCCATCTCTGATTCACGTGTTGCATCATCGTTTTCGACTCGGTTTGTCCCTAATTCTAAATAAAATAATATATTTTATCTAACATAAATTGCCATTGTTTAACATTTATTTTATATCATTTTAGTTTTTTGTGTACATTATCACAGATGGAAGAATTTCGAATGTACAGTCTTAACAATCTTTAAGGTTAGAACATCCAAATTTAGTTAAGTAGTGAGAGTTTATTTCATACCTACATGCAGTAACTGAAAAAAATCGGCCCTACATGCTATTTAATCTTTGCATTTGTAGAAGAGAAAAAATACATATTTTTCTTACAAAAATCTTTTATTTTCAATAATATACAGTGGAACTTAAACATGAAGAGGATGGAAAAGCTATAGGATTTAAAACAATTTTGTACCGTTATTCATAGTACTATTTGTGAGAATTTGCTTTTCAATTTTACATTTAATTAAATATATGTACTACCATGGTAGCTTTTTTAGTACAGGTGTTTCATTTTTTACTTCGATTTGAAATATATTGAATTTTGCCTAATTAAGAATCAAATACATATTCTGTCAGTTTACGACACGAATTTTCTAAAAAGTTTTGTGATTCTTTATGTTCATATAATATAATTTCATTATGAAATGCATTTTTAAAGTTAATTCAGCTAAATACTTTGAAATTCAACACTTTTATTTCATCTAAAGCACTTTTGAAACATTGTTGTTTTGAAAATAAAAATTTATGAGTGGCATGTCGGAACTGAATTTGGAGAGAAATTATTTTCAATTCTTAAGAAGACATATATTTTCTTATATTCCATTTTTTATTAATAAAAAAATAACAACGCATTTTTTATTGTTTCTATTCCTAAGCAAACATATACTTACTTGTTAAATACTGGCGTAGAAACTTTAATCTGTAATGTCAGATATGTCAAGATCAAGAAGAAGCCAAATTTTATTTTATGAAACCAAATAATTTCACTTAAAAATATTTATGTAATACCTACTTGTTTACATATTATTGAGATCTAAATAACCTTCCACTTTCGAAACCAAATAATTTCACTTTAAAAATATTTATTTACTTAACCTGACGTAAAATATATCTTTTTCGTAACGAAAAACGATGTATACGAGTGTCCCTAAATACGCCTGAAGAAATTTTTATTTGCTAACATCATGGTTGCACTTTCATAACTGGCTGTGAAACTTACCTTTCATTGTAAAGAAAGACAATGATAACTAGAATAGACCCAACACCAAGAAATACTGCAATTGCAACAGCGCTAACCGTACTGATAACGTATGACTGCCCGTCTCTGTCGTGGTTCTTTGTATCTGAGTGTAAATCATTTATAAAATTGTAAAAAAGTATCAACGAACATAATACCCTTTTGTACACAATTAATTTTTTTCGTTACATAGGCAAAAGAGGTGAGAGCTCTCTTTTAAATACCGGTATAACCAATATTGATGTTCAGTTTTGTAACATCTTGTTATACCCCCGCTTAAAAAGCGGGAGGGTATATAGTAATCCGTCTGTCCGTTACCCTTATGGGTACCCATCTCTTATCCACAACTCCTATATATCATACCACTGAATGAAAGTTTTTGAAACTTTCATAGAATCTTTATTACATATTGCTATTGCGCACCTCCTATTTTACTTTTTGATCTGACACATATTTTGTGATTCTCACAACAAAATATGGATCATATTCATATGGGAGGCGGGGGCATCATATAGTGAGCTAATTGCACACAGTACGTCTAGTTAAGTTTATAAAACATCTCAAGTTCACAACACTATATTGTTGATAGTACTATCATTTCAACGTATATACAGAAATAAAGTTTTGGTACATACCACTTGGATTTGGCATTTTGAAATGGAATGCACAGAAATGTGAAAAACAAGCACAAAAAATTACCTGTCTAGCTATAGTTTGTTAAGGGTTTCTATATCACGTTTTTATATGAAATAAAATTGTGATCAGAATATAAATTCTAAAAATGCTGTCTTAAGATTTAAATACATGAAGCCTCCCCTGTCAAAAACAATAGTTACCCGCCCACGGACGACAAACACAAAGACATTTACAATTGATTTATATGCATAGCAGGCACTTGACCTTTCATTTGGCGAAATATACATTCAGGTTTAATTATCAAGAAATCAACACATCTTACTTTCAAAGTGTTATTGCCAGGAAACAAATGAAAATATTAACTTTTTTGCAATTTTATTATTCATGTTACCTAACATAATCATCCCAATGAAAAACATAAAGTTAACCATTTGTTTTAAAAGATCTAAATAAAGTAAAATACCACAAAGAAATGTTCTAGCAAATAAATCGTAATTTGATATTAAGTAATATAAAAATGTTAACACAATGTTATGTCTTTAATCATAGGCTTGGGTAGAAAAAAAATGAATGATTTTTAAAAACTATTGCAAGAAAGAACTAAACATAATGCGAAGTTTAAATCACGTTTACATGTACGTGCGAATCTGCAGATTGGATTTTGCTTTCATTTAATGCATGAAACAAAGGCAACGCCGCCAAGCGGAGTATCCCCTCAAAAAACAGCAAATCGACCCGATATTTTTTTTTCATTTTTGTTTCCTCAGTTTCAACCGTATTATCTCCATTCCCTTTCACATATACTCACAAGTGCTATGTTATGTCCCCCACTCAGCACAGTTAAGGTAACAAAAAGGGGGCGGAGCCTAATTTGTACGGGAAAGCTTAACTATGACATCATACAAAATATACGCTAACGTCATACAACAATTCTTAAAAATACCACAAAATGAGGTGATGAGGTCAAACCCTCGATATATAGACCTTAGAGAAAGCATATCGACCGAGCACGAAGTGCGAAGTCGATATGCTTTCTCTAAGGTCTATATATTGAGGGATTGTACCGAAACAAAAGGCTTCAATTGTTTTATTATTTTTTTTTATCAGTTAATAAGAAATGTCTAAAAATCATTCTTTTTAAAATGAATCAATATCTAGGTATTGATCTCATCAAAAGGCTATAATTGTATATAATATTTTCCAACGAAAACGTATTCTATAATTAAATAAAATATCATATACGGATATTCTATAAGTCATAAGTGGGGGTCTTAATAAATCGATCTAGTGCAAGGGCATACACTAAAGTACTGCGATCCTGTTTAACATTGTTGTTTGTCATTTACATTTACGTATTGTTATGATTTGACGCGCAATGACATAGAGGTTGTATAGTCCAGAAAGTTTGTCTCGCTCCAACATTTGAATATTTATAATGATGTTCACCAGTCCATTTCAGGATTTTTTGTTTATAATATAAGAACAATGATCCTTATTAAGAATAATCTTACTATTTTATGAATTCTTAATATATTTGAGGTCAAAGCGGTGATATTTCCTGTTTTAGTTTACATAACTTCAAAGGAATTTCTGGTTAAAGGGAAGAACAATTTTATAGGCTTATGATGGTTTTTAAAAAATTTTCACAGAGATCTATTGAATATCTGTTGAATGAAAAATATATATCTTTTAAGTGTCAATGCTTTATTATAGCAGAAATATATAAAATGAAATAAATATATGTACTTTGTGTCAAAATGTCCATGGAACAGCTTTCTTCATATCCTATAGATATAACGACCTTATTTTTCTATTTTTACTAATAAGCTTACCGTTTGTAGAAGAGGAATAATTGTATGTACATCCTGTCTTTCTGTCACAGTACTGGTCAGTGGTACAGTAACACTTTTCTGAACAGCCAAGTCCATAAGACCCATAAGGACAGGGTCCTCCTGAACAGTTTACACCAAATGTACCTATTTCACAGGCTGTAACATCAGTAGTATATATTTTAGGTGATGATGAGTGACAGTAGTTCTGAATCTCATATATTTTATAATACATTACATATTTGAAACATTCATAATGTTTTCCAGAAGATCAAATTTAATACTTTAATTCGTAAAAAGCAATTTATTGACTTTGTTTAAAACAATAAATGAATGAAGTGCATAGACATTATAAGTTGATAGTATACAATTATTGCTGTCTTTGAGGTCAACACGAAGATTTAGTCACCTAAAAAGTATTATATTCACCGTAACTGGAGGGCAAGGTGAATATTGTACTTCGAAGGTGGTTAAATCATAAATATTGAATAAACAGCAATCATTATTTTATTATATGATTCAATGATAACATGATACAAATCATTACTTATTGGCATTTGTTGAAGTTCTAATTATATAGCTTTCCAAAACTATATGTATCAATTTGGAATTTCCCGATCTATTTTTCGAGCAATGTAGAGAAAAGAAATCTGTATCTTTTTACATCTTTATATTACGGAAGCGTATTAGTGCCACTTGGACACTTCCCTTTTTTTTAATTTCTACACTTTAATATGTAAATTTTACACTTTAAAGTGTAAATTTTACACGTTTATCTGTAAATTTTACACTTTAATCTGTAAAATTTTCACTTTAATCTGTAAAATTTACACTTTAATCTGTAAAATTTACACTTTAATATGTAAAATTTACACTTTAATATGTAAAATTTACACTTTAATATGTAAATTTTACACTTAAAAAGTGTAAATTTTACACTTTAATCTGTAAATTTTACACTTTAAAGTGTAAATTTTACACTTTAAAATGTAAAACTTACAATTCAATCTGTAAATTTTGCACTTTGAAGTGTAAATTTTACACTTTAATCTGTAAATTTTGCACTTTGAAGTGTAAATTTTACACTTTAATCTGTAAAATTTACGATTTCATCTGTAATTTTTACTCTTTAATCTGTAAAATTTGCACTTTAAAGTGTACATTTTACACTTTAATCTGTAAATTTTACACTTTAATGTGTAAATTTTACACTTTAATTTGTAAAATGTACACTTTAGTCTGTAAAATTTACACTTTATTTTGAACAACTTAAACTGTTATCGGTTATGATCGAAAGGTCGATTTGTGATGTTTTACCTCTGAAACTTTAAAAAAAAAAGTATTAAACTGTGATGTTTACAATTGTTTGCATATTTTTATTTCACATGTACTCGTACATGTTTATAAGTATATGATAAACAAGGATGGACTTTTTCCTCATGGGTCTCGTAATTTTCCCCAGCATAAGAAATCAGGGATCTGCTTTTGTTTCGGTATATATACATATGTTTCCTAGTTTTATTAGAGTGTAATGAACAGTAAAAATAAATATCTCAAAGATCTTTTATTTGCAGTTCAGATTGATATTATAATGGTTCTATGTTCATGATGAAATGATATATTAAAATTACGGTCATTTTTTAACGTAGCATAAAAGAAACGTCATTGAATCAAAATACATAAAATTCATTGCCGTTCCAAAATTAATATAAACATACTTTGATATCAATATCACATTCATCTATTTATATTCATTTATATTCTAAGAAAAGTTTTACTTGTATCAGTAATACTTATTTGCGTATTATTTGCATTTATTGTAAAATAGAAAATCAGAATTAAATATCTTGCATGATTAACGGTCTGTTGGCTTTAAAATGCGTTACTAAGGATGTATGAATTTGCTAAATTGACTATGTGAATAAACAAATAAAGTGTAAAATTTACAGATTAAAGTGTAAATTTTACACTTTAAAGTGTAAAATTTACACTTTAAAGTGTAAAATTTACAGATAAAAGTGTAAATTTACAGATTAAAGTGTAAAATTTACACCTTAAAGTGTAAAATTTACAGATTTAAGTGTAAATTTTACAGATTAAAGTGTAAATTTTACAGATTAAGGTGTAAATTTTACAGATTAAAGTTTAAAATTTACACATTCAAGTGTAAAATTTAAACATTAAAGTGTAAAATTTACACATTAAAGTGTAGAAATTAAAAAAAGTGTCCAAGTGGCACTAATACGCTTCCGTATTATAGTCAACTGGAACGTAAAGTGTAGGTAAATATAACATCGTATTTTTTCTACATAGTTGGATCTCAACCAATCAGAATGATAGGAATTATTCAATCATATAATCAATGTAAATATGCACCGTCAGGCAATCAAATTTATCGCAGCTCAGATTACAAACAGATATCTTGAATAAAATATCTGTTAAAGTTTTATGGACAATGACATTTATAGTAGTGCATGCATAATTACAAGAAACATTTTTTTCAGTTATAAATATTTTACCGTGGTTTCAGTGAATCAAATTGATGAAACCTGTACATTGAAATATACAATTTTCATCTTCATGAACAAAGGCATAATTTGAATAATGTCTAGTGTAAAAAATATATTGTAAGCGTTTCCTGGGGTCGCATTTTATAAGCTGAAAATTACTTTTAAAAAATTGATGAAAAACATCCAAATATATGCACGATTAACGAAAAAATCCATCTCACATCTAAGCGATTTTTGAACTATCATTTGTGGGCCTGAAGCACCCGGTTAATGTATTTAATGATTCATTTAATACGCAAGAGCATGCTCAACTTATGAACAATTTTTCAATCGAGGTAGGTTATTTTAAACAAGTCTATGAAACAAAATACTAGTAATCAATAATCTCATTCAAAGTCATCATTTTGCAAATTCTATGTTTGATTTTAACTTGTCAGCAAATTGTCATTAAGTCAAATGCTGACTGCCATTTTTCATACTTATTATTAGATTATCATTTACACTGAAATATCGACAGATTGTTCTGTTATTTTCCGATTATGTGTAGGAGAACACAGCAGGAGATACCGATCTTCAAGTAATTTCACTTCACCAAAGCACCTGATCCCATCTCTTTTAAGAGGTCTGTGTTTGCTCTGCTCCTGATTTGTATTTTCTAATGGTCTTTTTAGCTTGAATACTGTTAGATACTTCCTTATATTTCATAATTGGATAATGAAAAGTTCATTTCTAAGAAAGAAAAAAACCCTGATCAAATGGTTCATTAAAATATTTGTGGTATTCGATAGATATTATAACCAATTAAATAGGTAATCCAAATAAACACTAAGTTAACACGAGTTCGACAAATTATGTCTTTCAATAAATTTGGATCGAATCTGGACTGACATACTTTATGCTATTTTTCAGATCATCACTTTTAGAATACTAAGTATTCTATATGTGTCTAATAGATACGGATTAACTGGGGGTGAGACCAACCAAAAGGAGATGCTTATATCCCGATTCCATGTCAGGTATTTTTAGGGCCCGTCTTTGTTGCCCCCATTCATAATTCGTTTTGTTTATTAGATTGACGAAATTGATCAATGTTCGTTATTTTCTACCTTTTCTTTGAAGCTGACCCCGGGGCACAGCGATTAAAAATTTTGCTATAGAGGAAGGATCTGATCCTTACTGTTGCTGGTTCGAATCCCACTGCGGGACCTAGAGACCGACTTTTTGGATTAGACTGTGTAATTTGAGATCCTTTGTCGTAGAAGTGCTGGCACAAAAAAGTTCACTTTTTTTTTTCAAATTGCCAACTGCATTTGAATTACCAGTATAACAAAATTAAAATACAATTGAATTAGGTTTAAATCAAGTTACTTTTTTAGCATTTTAAAAAGTCAACTTACGTTTGCAGTCACTACCGTGTTGTTTATAGTTTGTGCAACACCTCAGATTTCCACTATATATGTGTAGAAGGAAATGAATAAAGTTTTATTTTATTAAAATTCTCTTAATTGACATTTACAACTTTTGTAAAATGTAATTACCTGTTATCCTTGCAAACCCCTGGTCCATTAAAGAGTCCAATAAATACTGCAAAAAAAAAAAAAAACTTCAAATAAAAAAATTAAAACACTCAGATGAATCTTACTTATTTTGATAAATTCACTTTTCGACAGTTTCATTTAATTCGCCCGACCCTTCTTTTCTGCCAATGAGGATCACAACTTTTGGAAAAAATATTTCTTTCACATCAGAATATTTATTGTAGGACTCCATTCAGTAGACAATGGTAATACTTGGGTATGAAACTAAGTGCAACCTTTCCGTATAGTTGCAATGACTACATCAAAGATTAATGGAATCATTCATGCCCACAATGCGCCATTACTAATGTGATGGGTTTCGTTTACCAAGCACCTTGTCGTAAGCGTATTAATTGACAACAACTTTACAATAGAGCATTTTTTAAAAAAAATTAAAAACATTTTACTTGCACAAACATCAACGAGATCGAAAGAGAATACTTCTTCTAAAGAACAGAGAAATGTCGTTTTATAAGGATATCCACTATCGCCCAACACACGTAGTTAGATCTCATAGCTAGACTTTATATGTTTCATAGCAATGTGTAAAATTCAACTTAAATGTCCTGACCAGTACTTATTCATAGATCAAAATCTAATTTGTTACGATGACCATGCAGCTAATAAACTATTTTATAGTGCTCAACCTAAAATAGTACACACGTCACATTCATTTATTTATACAAATAAGGTATGGTTTAAATACGTGTACAAATGTGGCCCTATATTTTTCTAAAATATGAAAATGCTGTAAAAAATTAAAATTCACCTTTTCTAAATTCTTGAAATTTTTTTCCAACTATGACCTCCTAAATGCCAATTGTGATGTTATGGACTTTTCCAGCATTTTCTTAAAATGATGCAGAATACATCAATTTTCAGTGAAGTTTTATTCCGGAATGGCTTCAGCATGTGCAATACCCACAAAGACGTTGCGATTTGTGATTTTTAAAAACATTTACACAATTTATCCAAAACTTAACAGATCGACTGCTGGATACTCTATTTCCCACAGGATTGACTGATTGATTCTATACTGTTTAACGTCCCTCTCCAGAATATTTCACTGATATGGAGACGTCACCATTGCCGGTGAAGGGCTGCAAATTTAGGCCTATGCTCGGCACTTATGGCCTTTGAGCAGGGAGGGATCTTTATCGCGCCACACCTGCTGTGACACGGGGCCTCGGTTTATACGGTCTCATCCGAAGGACTGCCCCATTTAGTCGCCTTTTACGACAAGCAAGGGGGTACTGAGGACCTAATTTCCCACAGGAAAATGAAGCCGAAAATAACCACATAAATATATCATTTTAAGGCTTTCTGCATATATCTTAGAAATGTACCAAATTACTGATGTCAAAAATAGTGGGATTGGTTACTTAATGTTAGATATGTACAGTGTGATATTTAATTTTAAAAAGAACAAACAAGATCAGATTTTGACACCTACAAGAAGTCTCAAAAGGGTTTTTAAAGTACATTGTAACTTAATTACCATTGGGAAGATGTTTGTAATGAAGGGGTCTATCTATGTAAGTAAAATACTTCATAGTAACCTCTGTACACCAATTATAGATAAATTCATCAATCACACTCATGTGATTTGAATACATGTAAACAGGAAAAAATCAATATCTTCTTTTATGAAACAAAAACATTATAAAATATGTATATAACAAACAGTAATCAAGCTCAAAAGTCCATCCATTTAACAATAAACAAAAATTCAATTTATTCAAAAAGTAAAGAAAAGGAAATATGATTTTTCAAAAACTAATGAAAGCACATTATTGGTACGAGGATCTTATATATTATGCTAAGGTATTCTTGCGGGTTCTCATAACTTTTAGCATAATTTTTCCTTGAACACACTGAATAAAATGTTCCAGTTAATTTTTTTATTAAAATACTGAGTCATCCATTTTTTTTAAAGTTAAAATGCAATTTCATATCTGCAGGACGCAGAGAGCGATCCTTTGGATGAAACAGTATAATTCAAGCATCTTTCGCAGTTGGCGCTGGCTCAAAATATTTTTTTCAATGCTCAAAGGCCGCCATTAAAGGTTCTATATGTGTGAAAATAATTCGAACGGACAATAAAGAAACAGACAAACAATACAAAGTTTAACTAAGTCTCGTTCAATGGTTAACAAATTATCATGCGTATGCATAATTGAAAAATCATTTTTTTTTTTTTATATTTTCAGAATTTTGAGATAAAATACTTACACACGCATGAACCAGCCTCCTCTATATACTTTGGGCAGCATCTCTCTTTTCCACTACAGATAAATATCAAATATATAAGCAGATCGTTACAGTCATTTAAACAATAAAAGAGGCCATGGATCTTAAAGGTCACCTAAGCAGCATGAAAAAACTTTCCACATGTTGAAGTTGGTTTATGTTTTTAACCAGTGACTATGACATTCACAAATTTCAAAGAGGCACCAGTGTTAAACATAACTATAAACTTTGCATGCTTAGTTCTGTTACTTATTACATGTACCCATAGGCAGAGTAGGGGAACATAAACTGCATTTCAACGAATGAGTAATATTCAACGATAATCAATATAGTCCCATCCCACAGGAAACCCTGACCCTAAGTCCACATATTTAGCAATTTTGGAAGGACCCTTGCTCATAATGTAAATGTTTGATTAATACCAAAGAGTAGATTTCAAAGCATTCATTCATTTTCAGTATATAATAATATACAGATAGCAATAGGTCACTTGAGTGACTCAGGTGTCCTAAAAATGCTTTCTTTGGTTGTTAATATTAGTACGGGAATTACATGTAACGTCGCAGCTGTTGCAGGAAAAAAAAATCTGCAATAGCTGCGACGTTAATTCCCGTACTTAAAAAAGACATTTTATTATTTATATTGACATCTATATAAAAACACATTCAAAGTTAAATTAAATAAGTTTAATATTAGATTATAGACATATATGACAATATAATGCATGGAGTATAACTGATGGAGTACCCATTGTTAAAGAAATTTATGCAGGTGGTTTGCTTCGAGTTTTTCATGGTCAGATTAAAGCGGAGGTCTTCATTAAAAATAAAGGAAATAATATTCTGTGGTTGTAAATATGAATTGATATCCACTTGAAATGTTTACTTACTTTATGTCAGGGCAAACCCCGGGTCCATTAATTAATCCCTTTGTCATTGAAAACCAGTACTGCAAGGCTAATACAAAACAAAGAGTAATAAGCTCCATATTCAACAATAAGGCTGTTTTCTAAATAAATCAACCGTATGTATGGGAATTACAATACTAAATAGCCTTTTCCTTCCTTTTATTGCACCACAAGGAAATTATATCCATTGATGCCATCATATATTTTGAGTGTTTGTTCGAGAATTCTAAAAGTCTGTAAACCGTGCTAATTAAGAGAGGGGAAAAGAGTATGCATTGTTTTGCTTCAATAAATGTTTATAAAGTCAGAAAGCCAAAGCAAGAAAAAATTAGCATAAGACCCTAAATGCAACTATACCTGTATGATTTGAATTTACTCAGTCTCATCCTTAATAATAATACTTTTTTGGGAAAAAGAAGGAGAAAGCCTAAGAATAAAACCTAACTTAAATGAAACGTATGGGGATAACAAGCAGCATACAAGATCAAATGTCCATTGAACAAATGAGTTATTATACTTTCATGTTAAATACCAAAATCTGATTGGTTTAGACGCAGCTAACAATCCGTTCTATTACCCTCAGCCTTAGCAACACACGTGACAACTGGTAACACAACGGTAATGTCACATGCGTGGAAATTATGCGCGTACGGTTCACCGTAGAATTCTCAAAACGTCAGTTGTGCGTTTGAAAGAACCGGAATAAACTTGACGTCAATAAAAGCTTGCGTTCGATGTAGCTTACTTGAAAACAACAAACGACAGACGAAACATGCTTGCGAGTGCAGAAATAACGAAACTTTAGATGATAAAGGACTCTTAGAGTATCAAATAAACAATAAAGAGGTCAGTAAATCTTTTTCGAAGTAGCATCGAGTTTGAAAGCTTTCTAAACGTGAACGTAAAGACGATCGACCATTTTTCCCTGATATCCTAAATCAAGAAGACATTCAGTATAATAAAATAAATGGTAGCTGTTTTGGAGGGTAACAGTTGAAATTGACACCCCTCAGAAAACCATTCTCAACCTCCGCTGACGCGTCGGTTGACAATGGTTTTCCTTGGGGTGTCAATTTCAACTGTTATCCCCCCCAAACAGGCACCATTTATATAATATTGTTCGCTGAGAAATTGATAGAAGTCAACAATGTAATACATTCAAGGGGAAATGCAGTAAAACGTCCCCTATTTAAGCATTTATGATGATAATCATATACCATTCTAATTCTTTGGCATATCAATAATAACATTTGGTAAATGTAAGAATTTTTAGCAAAAATATTAATGGGGTATAATTATATATACGTATTTAAATATATGTAATTTATTATTTATTCATTTTAACATTTTTTATGGCAAAAGGTCTTCATAGATACTTCACTATAGTTTTGAACATTTCAATTGTGAATAATATAGATATTATGGAAATGTATTTTAAATTATTATTCAGTTTGAAAAATGGTGACCAAAAAAGGAATTGTCAATGTTGCAAAATAGTTCAATTAAAAAACTTTAAATTGAAAAAAGGCTATTCGATATTAGCTGCTTATTTTGAAAGATTAATCATACGATTGTATAATGATGTTTTAATGAATACAAAGAATTGAAAAAACACTCACATTCAATATAAGGTAACCACATCTGAAGAGTCCATTGACATTACCTCCGGTGTAAAGACAAATAATGACTCGTCTCGAATGATGACAGGAAATGACACCCCCACTCGTAGGAAAAATTCAATTTCTGTAGAAAAAAGCCACAGGAATCATTATTTTCTGAGTCCTATGAAAAAATGACCCCCGTTAAAAATGACCCCTTTTAGAGTGATCCAAAATTTAAAAGTGTAAATTGATGCAAAGCATCAAACGACAGCAAAAAAAATTTCATTTTAGCCTTTTTAAGAATTTTTACAACGAATCCACAGGAAAAGTAAAAAAAAATTACATGTACCAAGCATGGTACATTGTACATATATTTATTTAATTTTTTGTGTGATCGATGAAAGTAAATAGATTCATGTATATACGTTAGATATGACATCCTCGCAAGCCATAGGTCCTAAGTCAACACGTTGCCGTTGGTTCAACGGCAATGTGTTGACTCAGAACCCTGGCTTGCAACGATGAAAATATGATATCAAATACAAGTGCTACAGGTATCATAAATATCTGATTAAAAATTTTGACAAAAAAGGACTTTCAACGTGCTAGTATCGTAGATCTTTGTCATGGTATGTGATAATGTCGATTTTCTATCAAAATGGGATTTAAAAAAAACAATATTTAATAAAGCCATTTTTCTTGAAAACTTGTTCAAGTCATTATTTATTTTAGGCACTATAATACATATCCGGAAACTCAATAAGTTTCGATTCCATGTCGTGTGCAAGTTTATCTTGGGAAGCAGTTCATGCAAACATTTTTTTATAACAAAAACTACTAAATATCTTGAGGAGAAATAAAAACACATCTTAAAACTTAATAAAAACCATTAAGACAAAGTATAAAGCGAATTTCAAAAACTTTTATTGATGACTTTTATGTTTGTTATCAATTAGAAATTATTTCATCAAGGCAATCAAAAAAAATAAATAATGCCTCAATTCTACATGTGCACATTCTAACACAACCAACAATTCTTGATCTGGCACTTACCGGTATTTCGAATTCTGGTCTCACAGAGCAAAACGTAAAGTTAATTTAACCATGGGAAGGGGGGTATCATCTAGTGAGCTCATACCTCATAGTATACCTCTAGTTTTGACTGAGTGTGGTTTATTTGATACTTTATGGGTACATATGTTATGTATATACATTTATAATAAAAAGGAATGATCGTCAATTTTCATATCAAACGCTCTAATAATATATACAGAACAGAGTAAATGGTAAAAGTAAAACAGATTCAAATAAAACAAGATTTAAACTATAGGTACTGTGAGCAATGAGCACACTAAGTGATACCCCTACCTCCCATATGATTATAATGGCATAAAGTCCGTGGTCTGCTCTGAGGTCACGAAATGAACATCAGAACATTTAGTAAAATAGGAGGTGCATAATGGCATTATGTAATACAGAATCTGTGAAAGTATCATTATATTCTATTCATTAATATGTATCCGATCAATAGTAAAGTAGAAGATGCACAATGGCACTATGTAACAAACTTTAGATTCTGCATGTGCAAGTCTCATTAGATTTCATTGAGCGGTATAAGAGGAGGTGATGAGAAGAGATTGGTAACTCAAAGCGTAACAGACTGACGGACATCCCAATCACTATAAAATCCCCGGGTTGTTGAGAGAGGCTACAATACAAGTAATATATACTACTGATACATTTTTCTGTCAGACCGATGATTCTTCATCATCGAAAAATAATCCTTGCCTAGCATTTTGGGCTCGATGAAACTTCAAACTCTTTTTGATTCTGAATCATCGCGCTGACCTTAGAATAGCAATAATTGTATAATTTGATGAGATGAATATATTATAGATTTATTTCAATATAGGTGAAGCATTTTGGCCAATAGGTCTCTTTACTCATTTTCTGCCCCTTTAATACACAAGGGGGTCATCATCTACGGGGCTTTTTTCTTCATGTATGCAATTTTTTAGGATGATGAACGGTTATTTTTCGCCGTAGAATAAGGACCGGGGGTCATTTTTTTGCCGTAGAATAATGATTTGGAGTCATTATTCGCTGTCGAAAAATGACCCCGGTCATTATTCTACGGGGTCACTTTACGTCTTAACACCGACTTGACCAATCCTACAGAGAGTGTTTATTTGAAAATAAAAAAGTCAATGATTCAAAAATATATAATCGCTATAATAATAATAATAATAACTAGATGCGATCTCGTTGCGAGCAACGAGTAGGTCTTCCGTCCGATATCTCGTGGAATAAGACCTGTGTTGGGATAATTCCATTAATAGGATAAAAATGTCAAAAGGCACAAGAATTTTTCTTAATCACGAAAGTGGACCATTCCGATTACCTACACTTTCATGAAAAAGGTGGTATGTTTCACAAAAAAAAATATTCTTCGATCGCCCTACGAGGGTCAAGGAATAAGATTCCATTCTGTTCAATAACTTGCATTGAGAAAAAAAATGTTTATATAGGTCAATTAAACGGTCTTTGAAAAATAGTTATCTTTAAAAAAAAAATGTTTTCTTATTGTAACAGTTGTCCTTTCTATTTATTTAATACGACACAAGTGTGCATGGGAAAACAGTGGTCACGTTTTGTATACTTACTACATACATTGTTTCTTGAAAAACTATTATTATAACTATGATTTAAGCTATGTTTTTCCGTGATGAAAAACAAAAGATAGTAGATATTGTACTTAATTTGCACATTAATTCTTTTCTATTTCTACTTTGAGAAACAACCAAAACCAATTAAAGAAGATTTGTAAGATGACCTTGGATTATAAATGTAGTCTGAGACAGAAATGCAACGAACCTACGACGTGACAATCCAAGTATTCCTACACATTTCATTGCTCCTTATGTTACTTTCGTTCAAGCAAACGCTCGACTGCCTCTGTAAACCCCTACTGCGAAATGTCGGAATTGACAGAGACCGCCGCCATTTTGGTCCCTCTTCAGATTTTTGAATGTTAATATCTCGAGTTTGAATTTATTAATTTACAAACAAATTATATATTCAGCCTAATTAGAAAGTTTTCTATCAACCATACTAATATAATTCGAAAATATTGAAAAACAAAAAAGTTTAAAAATTCGACTTTTTAAATTCGCATGCCGTAACAACAGGAAGTAGAGACGACGTACAAAAGATCGCGTCCTGGATAGAACTTATCACGATCTATAATCTCTGAAAGTTTCACAGTGATATCTTTTACCGTTCTTGAGATTATGCGCGAACAAAATGTCATGTTAAAATCAGAAAATTGTCCGTAACTTGTCACCAGAAAGGAATTTCCAAAAAATCTCTCAGATAAAATAATTTCAGATAACAACACATTCTTCCTGCAAATTTCATGAAAATCCATCAAGTAGTCTTCGAGAAATCGCGTGCACAAAATTAGATGGTCAGAAAAATAACAATAATAACGAACTCAGGCGAGCTTCAACACCTTTTGCGCTGGAAAGATATGGACTCAAAAAAGCAATTCAGCAATCCTTCCTCTACCTTCACTGAAAATCTCAAGTCAATATCTTCATTCCTTTTTCAGTGATTGCCAGGACAAGCTGACCCTCTTAAAATCATGAAATCGTCCATATCTCACGACCGGAAGTGACGGCGTACATATAAAAAATTTCCAATAAGGTTCAGACCAATATCTATCAGATCTGAAAGTTTCGTGAAAATCGACCGAGCCGTTTCCGAGAACTCGCGTGCACAAAATCGGTAAGAAAAAAAATAATAATAATAGGGAAAAAGAAACCGAACGAAAACAATAAGGTCTTCCGTTGGAAACGGAAGACCTTAATAAATTCTTTTATTTAGACAGGATAGCACAATTAGTACATATGACTAGTTTAAATTGTGGTCCTGTATAAAACATACTAGTAGTTACAGACAGATATATATATATATATAAAAGTAGAAGCTAGAGTAAAACAGAATATATACATAGCATAATATATTTTAATGTAAATTCCGACAAAAGTATTTTCATTATCTTCAAGAATTTCATAACAATTGCATATGGCAAATAATTAATCTGATTATCACGAAATTAGGTGTCAAATACATACAAAATAATCAATGTTACTAGTTTTTAAAGAGTACTGCACCTACTTAAAGAGTACTGCACCTAGATTTGAACTATCATGTATGAACCAACGAAAAGGTACAATTTTTGAATATTTTTTTCATTTAAAAGGAAACACATCTTTGAATGAAGAGTATTCTTTTTAGGTCACCTAATTTGAACATTTTCAGCTTCTTCTCTGCAAACACTGAACCAATTTCATCCAAATTTGACACAAAGCATCTATGGGTGAAGGGGAACAAAAATTGTGAATTTCATGATCCCTGCCCCCTGGGGCCTGAGGGGTGGGGCCAAAACCACTAAAATTAATGCAATCTTTAAAAATCTTCTTCTTTATTCCTGGACATCAAGCAGTCAAACTGTTTGCATGATTGTAATCAGCATTGAGTCCTCTACCAAAATTGTGAAATTCATGGCCCTGGGGTCAGGGGTTCTAGTGCTAGGGCGGGACTAAATAAGTATATAGTGAAAATGCATTTTTTCTTTGAAAATCTTCTTCTCTGCTCCTGGGTCAATACCCAGGAGCAGAGAAGAAGATTCTCTGCTCCTGGGTATTAAATAAACTAACTAAGTGCATAGTTATGATGAGCAAGAGTGCCTCTACCAAAATTGTGAATTTTATGGCCCCAGGGTAATGGGTTCTTGTGTCAGGGCGGGGCTCTATTGATTATATAGTAAAAAAAATGAATTCTTTGAAAATCTTCTCTGCTCCTGGGTATTAAATAAACCAACTAAGTACATAGTTATGATGAGCAAGAGTGCCTCTACTAAAATTGTGAATTTTATGGCCCCAGGATCAGGGGTTCTGGTGTCAGGGCGGGGCTCTATTGATTATATAGTGAAAAAAATGAATTCTTTGAAAAGCTTCTTCTCTGCTCCTAGGTATTAAATAAACTAACTAAGTGCATAGTTATGATGAGCAAGAGTTCCTCTACCAAAATTGTGAATTTTATGGCCCCAGGGTAAGGGGTTCTGGTGTTAGGGCGGGGCTCTATTGATTATATAGTGAAAATACATGTTTTTTTGAAAATCTTCTTCTCTGCTCCTAGGTATTAAAAAAACTAATAAATTGTATAGTTATGATAAGCAAGAGTGACTCTATCAAAACTGTGAATTTTATGGCCCAAGGGACAGGGGTTCTGGTGGTAGGGCGGCGCTCTATAGATTATATAGTGAAAATACATGAATTCTTTGAAAATCTTCTTCTCTGCTCCTGGTATTAAATAAACTAACTTAGTGCATAGTTATGATGAGCAAGAGTGCCTCTACCAAAATTGTGAATTTTATGGCCCCAGGGTCGGGGTTCTGGTGTCAGGGCGGGGCTCTATTGATTACATAGTGAAAATACATGAATTCTTTGAAAATCCTCCTCTGTGTCTCTGGGTATGAAGCAGATGAACTACTACCTTTATAGTAATTTCAGGGCTTCAGGGTCAGGGGTACCATATGGGGGGGGGGCTGTACTTATATACTGAAAATGAATGACTTGTTTGAAATCTGCTTCTTGATATTAATCAAATATTTTTGAAAAGCAAGGATGCCTTTGCAAAAATTGTGCAGTGTGTGGATCTAGGCCTAGCGGTCAAGGGTTCATGTGTGGTAAGGGCACTACTGATTATTGCTGTATATTACTGATTAGTTGAAATGCATTTTTTGTTCCCCTACCCTGCCTATGGGTATTAAGTAACAAAGCTAAGCAACTGCTAAGTGTATTGTTTGATCAATGGTGCCTCTTTCAAAATTGTGAATGCCATAGCATCTGGCTTAAAACATGAATCAAATTCAATAACTGGAAAGTTGTTGCATAATGCTCAGGTGACCTATAAGGCCCATGGGTCTCTTGTATTAAACAAGAGGCACATGGGCCTCATAGGTAACCTGAGTATCATGTAACAGCTTTCCCACAATTGAATGTGTTTCAATTTTTTTAATCACAGACCATGGCATTCACAATTTTGAAAGAAGCAGCATTCCTCATCAATTCGTACACTCAGCATGCTTAGTTTGATTACTAATAAACATATCCAGAGTAAGGGAACAAAAATGTATTTCAACTAATCAGGAATATTCAACAGTAACCTGTCGTGCCCCTACCTCACAGAAACCCCTCACCCTGGGACCGAACTCTTCACAATTTTAGAAGAAGGACCATTGCCCATCATAAATGTTTGATTACTACACAGGAGCGGAAATCAAAACACTCATTCATTTTCAGCATATAATAAGAGCTCCCCTCCCACCCCGCCTGAATGGTACTCCCGACCCAGAAACTTTTAAACTAACGATTCTGGAAGAGGCACCCTTGCTTATCATAACTGTATAGGTATCTAATTAATACCTAGGAGCAGATCGAGGAGACAATTTTCAAATAATTAACACATTTTCACTGTATTACTTATAAAGCCCTGTTTTAACTACAGAACCCCTGAGCCTAGAGTCATGAAATTCGTGATCACAATTTTGAAAAACGCCTTCTTGCCCTTCGTAGCTATTATTATTTAGTTTGTTTAATACCCATGAGCAGAGGAAAAGATTTTCAAAAAGTTAATTCATTTTCCTTGTTTAGTATATATAGTCTGGACATGACACCAGAACCCCTGATTATTGCCCATGACATCAATAGTTTTTGAGAGGCACTTTGAAAGAGACACTCTTACTCATAGCTGTGTATGTAGTTAGATTATTTAATTCCCAGGAGTAGAGGGGAATGAATTTAAAGAATTAAATGAATTTTCACTGTAGCTCTACCCTTACAACAGAAATCCTAACAAAGGGCCTTGAAATTCACATCTAAAATATTAGACTCCATTTTTAGACAAATTATCTGAATAGAGATCAGATATATCGCAGCAAAAAAGTGGAATCATGAAGTGTCGATATTTTGCACCAAGGGTTAACGTTATTTAATAATAAATAATGTATGGTCTGTTGCAACCACTATTGAAATAACGACCACTATTGAAACTAGAGATACTGTAAGCGATGAGCTCACTAAATGATACCCCCGCCTCCATATAGTTATAATTGCAAAGTCCATGTTTTGCTGTGGCCGGGAAACCAAAAATATGTGTCGGATCAAAAAGTAAATTAGGAGGTCACAATGGCAATATGTAATAAAGACTCTGTGAAAGTTTCATCAAATTTCATTCAGTGGTATGAAAGGAGTTGCGGATAAGAGATGGGTACCCCAAAGCGTAACAGGCGGACGGAAGGACGGACGGAAGGACGGACGGACAGACGGACGGAATTAACGATTACTATATACCCTCCTGCTTATCAAGCGGGGGTATAATAATTAAATCAAAAGTGGTTGAGAGTGCATTTCAATAGCAAACATAGTAAGTAACCACTATTGAAATACGACCACTATTGAAATAATTATATCAATAGTGGTTGAGAGTGCATTTCAATAGCAAACATAGTTAGTAACCACTATCGAAATACAACCAAAATTGAAATAATTATATCAATAGTGGTTGAGAGTGCATTTCAATAGCAAAAATAGGTAATAACCACTACTGAAATACGACCACTATTGAAATAATTATTTCAATAGTGGGTGAGATTCATTTCAATAACAAACATAGGTTGCAACCACTATTGAAATAATGTTCACTTTTGAAATAAAGATTTCAATGTGGATTAAATTATGGTTTTAGGTATGAAGTATTATCAGCAACTATCAAAATAATTTTTTAAATCACTTTTGAAATTATAATTTCAATAACTACTAGTATCTAAATCTTCATTTAAGGAAAGATGATACTAACAAAATAAGGATGCCTGGATTGGTATATATTTTCTTAGTCTAATTTTATTGATAATGATGTAAATAATAAATTTCTAGAATATAAAGAAATTTTAAACCTTCTGTGTTGTTCAAAATTTTTGCCTCACTTAAACCAACCTTATTAATTTATACACTTTAATTATTAATCTATATATTTTTCATCCCAACTCAAATTTTTGTGAAATTTTGGATAAACATTTAAAAATCAATCGGTGAAACTTTTCTTTCAATACTTGAGCATTATGCAAGTGAAATGAAAAAAAGATATTGTCAATACTTGAAATGAATCTCACCCACTATTAAAATAATTCTTTCAATAATGGTCGTGTTTCAATAGTGGTTATTACCAATGTATGTTATTGAAATACTTTCTCAACCACTATTGATTTAATTATTTCAGTAGTGGTTGTATTTCAATAGTGGTTACTAACTATATGTTTGCAACGCAATCTCAACCACTATTTGAAATGCACTCTCAACCACTATTGATATAATTATTTCAATAGTGGTTACTAACTATGTTTGCTATTGAAATGCACTCGCAGCCACTAATGATATAATTATTTCAATAGTGGTTGCAACAATGGTCTCTGTTTTTTTTATTCTGGTTGAATTATTTGTAAGGTAATAAATATTTAATATACTGAAAAGAAAAAGAAACGCAGGGTAGCATACATGTAATTGTCGATAAAAATTTGACCACATTACCGAAAATTACGAAAATTGGTCAGATGGGAAATTTAGTTACTGTGCATCAAAATCAGCATTCAGAATTACTCAACCGTAAAATTTATGACGTCACTTAGGTAAAACGCTAAAAAGCCCAACACACGTGCAATTTGATAACGACGTGTTTGTCCACAAATCTTGTTGCATTATTTGATGCATATGAGGTATGCACATCATTTTTCAATATTAAGAGACATTATGAATTTATTGCCATCTTGGCACAGTTTACGGAAGTTTAATGGGGTCTTGTTTTCGAATTGCCTAATTAATGAAAAAGGTAACAACGGTTTACTAAACAGTCTCTTGTAAAATTTCCCCCATAAAACTTTTTAGCCGTTGTCAGAGAGGGTCTGGAGTGGATTTCAATCAACCGTGACGATGACGTTAACGCGAAACAGAGCCATGTTACGAGCAGGTTATTCGTCCTGCCATCTCTTAAATCGCCACCTTACTACCACAAAAACAGTCATTTATATTGTACACGATTATAATAATTACATTCATACGAAATTTGAAAGAAAACAATTCCGCAACTTGGTTTTTTGAGCCAGTCAACTTACTGTTGTATTCCTCTCACTGGCGCATGCGCGCACCATTTGACTAATTTTTTTTGCGTGGTTACCCATGCTAAATATAGCCAGGGTTTGAAAGATAAACACTCTGATGAAATTCCATGCAAAGGAGAAATAAGACTCTGACAGATGCACGAGATGGACATTGAAGATAATTAGAGTTTTCGATTTTCCCTTTTGGGGGGTATCGACATTTGAGCTTCAATAACTCATGGATAATTACACAAAATCATATGAGAATTTGGTTATATCTTTTTGAAAGATGATTTTAAAAGTTAGATAGGAAAACTAAAAAGTATTTTAAGAAAAACAAATTTAATTCACCTCAAAAGTTTACCCTGCGTTTCTTTTTCCTTTCAGTATATATCATGAAAAAAAATGAATGGATTCATTTCCATTATTATTATGTCAAAGGGTCGTTTAGTCAACACAAGGGTTCTAAGCTTATACAAAGCATATTCAATCTTATTATGTATCCACCGGAAGTTTAAAACATCTATCAATGTTAGGATAAATGTTACGTAATTAATATTGGTAAACGCATTATTACTAGTGTGACGTTTTATTCTCACAAAATGGAAGATATACATGTACATGTAGCTGATTTAGCCTGAATTATGGCGGATGATGAGTTGCTTTTGCTATTTACATGGAGGGCCATGGAAACAGACATTCAACTCGTGTAGATATTACCGAGGACCAATAATTATTTATGTCCATTTCTCACTCCATCCTATTCTGATTGTTCCAACGATACTAGATTGTTTGAACAGAAGATTTTAATCATTTTAAAACGTCGCGCGCTTGTGCACTCAAATAGACTCGACGATATGGTGCCTTCTTTGATCGGTCAAATTCTGAACTTTCTGAATTCTTAAACATTGTCCTGAAAATCCGTTTTGATTTTTTTGAATCAAATTTGCATTTAAATTAAATGAGTTTGAACACTACTTGATGTGTAAAATGAAATAACGTCGTCTGTTGTTACAAAATCATTGATCAATTGGAGACTACAGATACAAACTAGATGTACAGTGAGCAACAAACTCATTAAATCATTAGATTTAATTTAGTGGTATATTGGAGGAGCTACCCTTCAATATTATAGAAAAAATGACGGTATAATTGTTTTGCTCTGGAAAACCCACAATATGTGTGCGGTAAAAAAGTAAAATTGGAGGTGCACAATTACAATATATAACAAAGATTCTGTGAAAGTCTCATCAAATTAGATTTAGTGGTAAAACAGAAGAAAGGTACTAGCGAAAAACGGACGGATGGAGAGATAGAAATCCCAATTACTAAACGCCCTCTCGCTTTTCAAGCAGAGGTATAATAAAAGTGTAAGATTTACTGGGCCTACATAAATAACCTAAAAGTTGATAATTTATTGATAGATCATTGATTATAAATCAACAATGAATATACAGATTTTTAGGAATGTTTATTCCATGTTCGGCCTTCAAGAAAAGCCTTTAAACATGCAGTTAATACTGCTATTAGGTCAACAATATGTGAACTTTACCCAAAATCTCTTCATTTAGTTTGTGATTTTTAAGAACTGGTGAAGTACAATGTTTTTATCATTTATTATACTTAACATTATTTCACAATGTAATTTTCACTTATGATAGTCTGAAATCATTAAGGATTTTTGAAATATGTATCACAAAGTCCATGAATTGGACCATTAACTGAGAACAGACTGAAGCAAAAATTGAAATTTGGAATGCATAATATCACTTTCATCTTTAACATGACTAAAACCATAATAAACGAACATATGAAGATTTTTTTTCTTTACATTTATGAGAAATGTTATACGTATCTGAATTTTGATTTAAACATTTTCCCAGTTTATGGCCTGAAGGCACAAAATATAAAAAAAAAAGATTTTAATTAATAAATTAACTAAAATATTTTACTAGTAATTGATAAACTATACTTATCAGAATTACCAAACACCAAATTTCACGTTATAAAAATTAGTACAATAGAAGTACAAGTTAGTACAACACACATGTAATAAGGGCAAACAACTTTAACAACTGCAGAAATATGTCTACTATGATTTTATGCATGCTCATTGACAGAATAAACCATGTCTATAATTAGAATTAATGAACCATTACATGGAACAGATGAACTCCAGGATCAGATGTTTAACTTATAAACATTCAGTTGATGACAAAATGTTCATGATTGATAAGCTGGAAGTTTCTGCAAACTAATTATGTTCCAAATGAAATTATACGACAGTTCTTCTGACGACTGGTGCGACTGAAAATCTGCAATACGGTTGCAACTTAGGTCTATGTCGACTCTGTTCAACTGACCATTCATACTTGTTGCAGCCATGTCATTGTAATGAGAAAACAATTTATTACTCTTTTTGCCATTTGAATATCCTGCAAAAATAAAGAAAAAAAAAAAAAACAAACAAATATTGTTCCTTGAAGTGATTAGTTAGGAAGGAAGGCGTTTCAGTTAGGCTGTCATCAGTCTTTCCGTTTTAGAAACCAAGTAGAGATGTAAAAGCTAGGTGCTTAACCAAAGTCCTTTGTTCTACTTAGACTATCCTCTTTCTAACGTTTCCTGGAAAATCCTGTTCATTAGTCCTAACTGATTTTAAGTCAACACACCCGGCAGCCCCCTTTAAGGCCTTATAATGTAAGTCAAAAGCATTCAAATAAGACCAAAGTATTCTATTCTAATTAAGAGTGTAAACAAAGGACACTTACTCTAATTCTTCCACCTTCTATTAGGGTGCTAAATCGTAGCCCTGGTGCCCGTGATTCTGTGTATACACTGTACCTGACCAATAAAATCGGACTGCAAGGTTTCTAAAAGTGAAAATAGCACAACTACCCACAATTACTATACATTTTACTGAAAGACTTCGAACATGTATGATTATACTGACACGAATTCCTGTCACCATAAAAAATTGTAATCAAAACATTTAGAAAAATCCTGTTGCCGAAATCCTGCTATAATTATTACTGGGACTAGTTGTAGAAGGAGACATATAGAACAGTCAGCATTCCTGAACTATGCTGCTCCTTAAAATGAAAACATTACCGGGTATTACTCTCTTTAACCTAAACTGCAAATCAATAGCTTTCCAACTTAATTAGTTACTGGCAACCTACTGGCTCCCAAACGTACATTGTACATGTGGATGAAAATCCTTTATATGTTTCCGAACCTCCTTTTGAAAATTTATTAAGAACAACGCATTTGTCCACTTCCTTTTCTATTTTTCTCTTTTCACCAAACTAACACGGTTCAAAGACTTTTATAATTTTCGAATAACATAAATTCACAATTGCATCAATAAATCTAAATAAATCGAATTTCCTTGTAGTGATATATATATAAAGTAAAAGCTCTTAATTATTGTAAATATCATTATACAAATGGTTGATTTAATTGTTTAAAAACGAATGCTATGTATTAATACGCCGTTATGGAGATTATTTCTTTTTGTTTTGTATTATCCTTGCAATTTATGTTTTTAATGACAACTGGGTTAATAAATGGACCTGGGGTTTGCTTTGACTTATCGTAAGTAAACATATCAAGTGAATATTAATTTATAACTCTAGCGGCCTGTGTATATGTTTGATATTTATCTGTATGTAGGGGAAAACCGACATGTTGCCCTATGTATAAAGAAGAGGATGGATCATGTGTGTGTAAGTTGCATTTTATCTAGAGATACTGGAAAAATTAAAAACATCACTATTTCAAAAAATAGTGTACGCATATATAATTTGAACAGGATAACGAGATTTTTTGTAATTCTGTTTTGTTTGTCTGTTTCTTGAACGTCCCTTTGAAGATTTTTCATACATATCGAACGTATACCCTTACTCGGCACTATGGCTTTTGAACAGTAGAAAATTATTTTGAGCCAGTATGATACACTGCCTATGGTATTAGTTGTAATTTCGGG
Organism: Saccostrea cuccullata; assembly: GCF_032062105.1. Classification (NCBI taxonomy): domain Eukaryota; kingdom Metazoa; phylum Mollusca; class Bivalvia; order Ostreida; family Ostreidae; genus Saccostrea; species Saccostrea cuccullata. The sequence continues at coordinate 43,615 of NW_026938087.1, forward strand.
AAATATTTATGAATGGAAAACCTTATAACAGCCTCATTATTACCTGAACGATTCTGCATTCTTATAAAAGAAATTAACAGCAATTTTTAATTAGTGTGTTTATAAACAATTTTTAAGAGGAATGGCTGAAACCCGCAAGCATAGCTTAGCAATCGGCCCTCGGAGACTAAGAGCACACCAGCAGAAGCCTCCACCCATGACTCATATGTAAATTAAATATGGTGCTAATTTTAATGCAGAAGTTACACACGACAAATTCTCTCTCTTTAGTGATGCTATGGCAATAGTGCGTATGTAATGTATTAATGTATGTAACATAATGGCCCCCTTTTCAGTTCTTCAATGTTTTTATCTCACTTGAGCCGAAGGCTCAAGTGAGTATTTCTGGTCACCTTTTGTCCGTCGTCCGCCAGTCCTTCCGTCTGTAAACCAATGGGCCAATTTTAACCAAACTTGGTTTGAAGCGTCTTCTTTGGGTGAAGGGGATTTTAAATTGTTAAAATGAAGGGCCAGGTCCTCTAACAAGGGGAGATAATCAAGAAAAGACAAAAATAGGGTGGGGTCATTAAAAAAAATTTCTTCTCAAGAACCACTGGGCCAGGGATGCTGAAACTTATGTGGAAGCATCCTGGGGTAGTGTAGATTTTAAATTGCTAAAATCATGACCCCCGGGAGTAGGGCGCGGCCACAATAGGGAATCCAATTTTTATATAGAAATATATAGTACAAATCTTTAAAAATCTTCTTCTCAAGAACCACTGGGCCAGGAAAGCTGAAACTTATGTGGGGGCATCCTGGGGTAATGTAGATTTTAAATTGTTAAAATCATGACCCCGGGGGTAGGGCGGGGCCATAATAGGGAATCCAAGTTTTACATAGACATATATCGGAAAAAAACTTTGAAAATCTTCTTCTCAAGAACCACTGGACCAGAGAAGCTGATACTTATGTGAAAGCATTCTGGGGTAGTGTGAATTCTAAATTGTTCAAATCATGACCCCTGGGGGTAGGGCGGGGCCACAATGGGGAATCAAAGTTTTACAATGGGGTATCAAAGAACAAATTTTTAAGAATCTTCTTTTCAAACATTACTGGACCAGGAAAGCTGAAACGTATGTGGAAGCTTGGGTAGGGTAGATTCCAAAGTATTAAAATCTTGACAGGGGAGGGGGTAGGGTGCCACGATAGGTAGAACAATAGGGGAAATCTGGTAAAGAATTGCATCACCAAAGTTACTGTGGTCCATCGGCCTTTCGTTTATTTTACATTGTTAATTTTTCGGAAACCCAAAGTTTCAGCATAGACTCGATCTTCTTGAAAAAATGTCGTCAATATCTCAATAATAACTATATTTAAGAAGACCTTGGTTTTAATTCATCATTTGGAAATTCAATGAGTACTAGCACATCAGTTTGTAAAGATATGACTTCTTCAAAATCACATTCCAGCACTTAAAGCTTTTACATCCAAAATTTACAGTCACATTAGCATTCAACAAAAAAGAGTTTGATCTACCCTGCTGTTGTTGGTTTCTGATCTCCTAAATTTCGATACATTAGGGTCAAGCAATGATGTTTGCTTTAATGAGCCACCAATATTTACTCTTTGCAAAAACATGAATTGCTGTTTGGGAAAAACGTCAGATATACTCTGCTACAGCATTTATAAAAATGGTGTAAATCAAATGATAAAATTTTCAAAAACTCCAAAAAGCTTGAGAAATTCTAAATCACATTGCTTTAAAGGTAACTAACAGAAAAACGTAGAACTTTTCTACACATTATGCATAATTTCATGCAATAATGTAAGAACAAGATAATTTTTATACAAACAGTTGTTACTCCAACAAAAATGAAAAACAAAAGTTCACCTATATTGTAACTGGTCATCAACAGAATTACGTTGTAATAAATGACCCTGATTCTAGACACAAATACTCTGATCTTGACATTGAAAGGATGCTGGAGTTCCTAAACATTTATGAGGTCTTCTACGACCAGGCTTTCCAATTAACTAACGGAATTCCGCAAGTAACTAATTGTTCTCCATTATTAACTAACCTGCTTTTATTTCTGTGAACAGAATATATTTAAAAATTTCTATATGAGAAGAAAACACTTGCTCTGATCTTCAACTATAAATATAACCCTAACTATCACTTTAATTCAGATAAGCTGCATGGTGATCATTACAAATTGGATCTTGTTCTACAAATGAGTACTGGACAAAATAGTTGAATTTAAAACACTGCTAAAAGACAGATACAGTAGGACAAGAGTTCAACTACGGTTTGGGCGGAAGTTGATATCCTTATAAAAAATTTCTCTGTGCTTTTTAAAAAATATGTATTTTCTATTTCGATACTCTGAGATGTTTGAAGTATTCTATACAATGAGCGTACGGAGATAACGAACAGTATTCCAGATCAAAAGAATCCATAAAACAATACAAAACAGGAGCAGATCAAACATTGGCCTCCAAAACATCAGTGGTGGGACCAGGTGCCATGAAGGAGTGAACATCCTTCTCGGCTGCACCCGCCGTGTGCTCCTTGTCATGATCGGGAAATAACGGGAAAATACGTCGTCAATTCAGTGTATAAATAATGGACTAATTATAACAATTAGTATGAAAAACTCACTCAGCATTTGACTCAATGATAAATTGTATTTGCAGACAAGGTCATTGTATCAACCATAGAACTTGCTAAATGATGACTTTAAACGAGGCTGCTGATATTATTGTTTCATCAACTTGTTTGTCAATAATTTACCTCGTTTTAGAAATTGTTCATATGTAAATCATGCTTTTGCATATCGAATCAGCTGAGATACATAAACTCCGTATGCAGGTGATAAAGGTATATTGCTGCATAAGTAAGGGAAATTGACGATAGAAAAGTTAAAGTCATCACGTTTATTATAATAATTGAGCTTGGTTGTTAGATTACCATTATAGTCTTTTTAAAGTAAAATATCCAAATATGAAAGAGACTCTGTAGTATCTTTTGACTCAAGGTCACCAAGATATTTCGTATCGACATAAGAATGAAAATTATTATTGTTAATTGACAATACGTCGTCAATATATCTATATGTCGAGTTGAAGGCCAAAAGAAGTGTTTTCTTCTTTTCAGCATAAGAATTTTCACAAATTGTGCTTCATATGAATACAAAAAATCTGTCTGCTTATAACGGGTCGTAATTTGTACCCAAACACAACATAGAACTCTAGTTTCGTCTTGGGTCACGAGAGTTCAACGTAAACAGCGAGAATTTGAACGCGGGATTAAATCGACTTCAACACTCACTCGATGCTTGGTTTGATAAAGTAAAGATGGCGTAAGGCGGTAATGAGAACGTTAACGTTGAGCGTACGTTTTATCCTTCTGCAATGAGAACATGTGAGTATATCTTTTTTCTTATATTTCGAATCGGCAAAAGGATTTTAAAGATTTTTAAATCGCAATACAGAACTTTACGGAAGACCAGTGTGGCCAGTTCAGAGAAAAAAAAATCTTGCGTTTAAACGCAAAAATCATTGCGATTAAGGACAAACGAGACGTTCCTTAATAAAAGATAAATTTTTCTAAGAGTTTTCATTGAAATATTGCTACTTAAACATGTTTACTCACAAAAAAATTGAGGTACCTTACCAGGCATTTCTGCAAGATACCAAGGGTAGTTTTTCTTATTTAATCCTTTGGGGAAGAAAAATGATTTTCCAATTTCAATTGTTTAAGTGTTTGGATTTTTTTAAAGCGTTTAGAAACTGATTTAGAAATCAGAATGTTATTAAAATTTTGATCATTTTTCATACATTACGAAGATATTCAAAACAGATTTTGAGGAACGTCTCGTCTGACCTTAAACGCAAAAATATTATTGCGTAAATAATATTGCGTTTAATCGCAATAATATTGCGTTTAATTTCAATAATATTGCGATTAAACGCAATATTTTTTTTAATTTGAACGCAATAATCTTTGTATTCAAAAGCCACCATTTTTATTTATCTTTGAAGAGTGCAATGCACCCACGCATGCTGATACTTTTTTCTTTCTTTCTTGTACAGTAAATAATTGAGAGGATTGTGTATTGTTTAGCTTTATATAATCAGATTCTTCTGAACAAGCATTATTTTCTGAAATGTTAAATCATTGGTGTGGATTTAAAGAGGAGAATGTAGTGTAGGTCTGTATATTAAACAAAAACAACCTATAAGAACGGAACATACCGGTAGCTTTAGCATGTATAGATATCTATATTCCCTTACAAACACAAATTACAATTCCTATCTTGTTGTTTTTTTTCTACTTTTAAACTTTGAAACTATGCAAACAATTTTACATGATTTTTGAAATAAAGACTGAAAAAGAAAAATGATCGAAAAACCATCACCCCATCAACGTTGCGGTCACAAAGTGTAAATCATGTATAAAGGGGTTAATGAAATGACTGATGAAATGTATAGACTTATATATATGTACATGTACATATTATGTATATTCACAACCTTTCCTTTGATCACATACAGTAAACACGAGAACACGAGAACTTAAAATGTGAATGAATAGGTTCAATATAATTTTTCTGTATGAAATGCATGAAGATCTCTGCATGAAACATCTGACTTCTGTAGCTAATAAATTTAAGAAGTAGATATCATTTTTATCCATTTTTTAGGGTACAAATACAGATAGATTGACAATACTGTCTGTTAGATGAGAGTCTGATTTTCTTTCAGACGATGGTGGTATGTTTACAATTTAAATTTTATTTCATAAATAAATATCTCAATCAGTAACTGACTTTATGCGTCTGAAGAAAAATAGTCATTATTGATTATTTGTACTGCAAGATTTAAAAAAAAAAAAAACTTACTTGTTGGAAAAACGACAATAAAAAATCAATAAAATATTTTAGCTGGGCTAAATTTCTTGAGTCAGAGGAAAACCAAACATTATTTTGATTGAGATTTTGTTGAGATAGAAAAAAATTCTTTTTTAAATTTAATTAATATTTTTTTTCATATCAATAACATCATTTTCATACACAGATCCGGAAACAAAAAGGGACATTAGGGAGGCACTATCTCAAAAACTCCACTTCACTGGATGAATCAACTTCTAATTGGGTATCAACTTCTCCCCCATAAATTTGAGACCCCCTCCACCTTCGGCTTCGTGCTCAGCTTCACCGGAATTTGCATGTGGCCGCTCTACACCCTCCAGTGTCTCAACTTCCTGTTCTGACTCACAGGTACATGTAGACTGGAATTTTTTTTGAAAATCATTCAGAGAAAATCCTACCTCGCTGACAAAAATCTTGACTTTTATTAATGTCTACTCGTGCGAGTACAAAGAGCTTTTCCTCGCTTTTTACAATTCATTCTTTAGATCTGAAAAAAGATCTAGATCTAACATGTTCTGTAATCAGAGTATCCAATGAAATCTTTATAACATTTCACGACTTCCACAGTCTACTCATTGAAAAAAACTAACTTTACTTACACTGGACACAATGCATGTGTTGAAGGAAAATGAAGAACGATTTTTAATTGATTTCAGGCTTCAGAGGTAAGACAAATTACAGGCACAGAATCTCATGATATTCTTTGGTGAGAAATAACAAGTGAAATGAAAAAATGGTATACAAGTTTCCAAAACACAATTGATCAATAAATGGAAGGCATTGAAAAAATACAAGGAAATCAATGATGAAAATAACAAAACGGGCAATAAAAACATTCCTGGAAATATTTAGATCAGTTCAGCGAGGTTTATGGCAATTAGGTCTACACAAAGGGAACTTTGTTCTTTGACACAGGACGCCTCAGAGATAAACTAAAAATCGACAGAGCATTGGACATGGATGAAGACACAGGTTTTCCTGAAAAAGAAAAGTATTCAATATCCGTAAGTGATTCCAAATCCACAACTCGTACTACAAGTGCAAGATATCCGATAACACCAAATTAATTGAGAAAATCCAAGAACAAAACAGGGAACTTATGAACTCCTTGAAAAACAGCATGAAGGCAAAATGCGTCGCATCGATAGTATGCTAAAGCTAATGAAGAAGTCTTTGAACAAATAATTATCTCCACAATGTACTACAAATTACAATGTTTATGATTTCATTTGAATCGACAGCGTCATGGCTTTATTCAGTTTTACCTTTGCATAAATTTTGTTGAAAGCCACACCATTCGTATATTTTAAATGTTTACAGTGGTAGTTATTACTATTGCAATTCAAATATGATGACACTTCAAAAAATTGATGCTATGAAAATAAGCCTTAAACCAATTTTTCAAGTGAAAATACATTTGAGCGGAGCCCAATATACCGGTATCAAACGTGTCAGAAAAACATGCCTTAATGAAAAAAATTGTGCCCTGAGTCCCTTGTTTTATTATAAAATGTACATTATATTGTTAACAATTTCTTTTTATATTTGCTGCATTTATTCTTTCACAAAAAGTGAATAAAAGATTGACAAGATTTCAAAAAAATATTTTATTTAATATTTTGAATATATATTTGTGTGCAACATACTGTACAAAAATCATAATCATTTCAAAATGTGTGTCAATGAAATCAATTATAACGGCAATGTGTTCAGTAATTGCTGTGTGAATAAGGCACCATTCATTTCATCAACAAAATTGTTAATGTAGGCATTAGGATGCCCATGGTCATCTTTCTCTATGAATTCTGGGTGGATAAGAATATCCTTTCATAAAACAAGCATGGCGATCATCAAAACCCAAAATTTTCTGTCTCGGGGGAGACGTTTATTCAAGGTGAATAAAGAATGGGTTCCTTCTTTTTATCATATTTAATATGTTTAAAATCAAAATTAAACGACATCTTGGGTATTTAATAATTATCATTTAGTAGTTGCATATTTTAGATCAGAGGTTGCTTTCTATTTTAAATATCGAGAAATAGCTTTAAATTATTGGCCTCTTTTGTAGACTTTTTCAGAATAGGAGGAAATTAACTCATTTTGTGACGTCATAATGCATTGAATAGCCAGAAGATTACGTCATTTTTTTTTTATAGATACTCAGTCACCAAAGATCTAAGTGATATTTAATGCATTGTTAACTAAAACTATGCAGTTTCAGTTTTTCAGAAATTCACAGGGACAAATAAGGCAAAAGTGAACCCTGGACTCTTTCAAACGATGAAGAATCCTGAGAAACTCGAGCATCTTTTAATGTCAATTTTAGAGTACTTGTATGTACAATAAGAATGTTTCTGACAAATCAATTTGCAAATCACCAATGGCAAGGAAAGTAAATTAAGATTCCATTTTTGTTGAAAAAGGAGCTGTCAATGATATAAAAAAAGCCTGGACTTTAATTTATCGTGGTTTTTAAGCTGTTGACTTCGGTGAAATCTTATGATTTCAAAATGTCTCGGAATTTTTATGAATCCATATCTGATTTAAAGCACTTCTTGAATATATTGTTGCACAGTACTCTTCTTAGGTTTCTCCTTCACTACTGTTAATACCTCAGTGAGGAGTACAGAAATAGGCTTGGTTGAACATTTACTGGAACCAGTTTTGTATCTTTGTTAGTAAGGATTATTATGAAGTTTCGAAATCCAAAATATATATGGTAGTTCAAATTTTGGTTTCTTCGGGATATTAAAAATATTCAAAACTGATATACGATTTGGAAGAATTTATTTCTTAGAAAGGGAACTATGGGTATAATTTTTGCCACTTGTACAAGTAAATTGTTAAAATGAATTTTAAAAAAATGCTCGATTGTATATTGATTTCCATGACTACACTTACAACTAGGTTAGATACTAAAAGGACTCCTTACATTCGCAAAAGAACATTATGGGCATGAAGGATTCCCTATATTATTTATATAGTCGTTGCAATTAAATATAAGAAGGTTGTGCCTAATTTCAGGTTGAAGAATTCTCATTGACTACTTAATGGAGCGAGAAATTTTTTCCAGAAATTTATAAAATCCTACTTGACAGAATAGGATGGTTACGAGAATGAAAATATTTAATGAACAAGAGGCCCATGGGCCACATTGCTCACCTGAGAAGCTTTGACCATTCTGTTCAAATTTCAATTTTCCCGTTGTAATACATAATGCATTCCCACCCTACCCCACTGATCATAATTTAGACATTTTGATTTCTACACTACCCCAGGATCTTTCCATGTGCACATAAGTTTCAGCTTTTCTGGCCCAGTGGTTCTTGAGAAGAAGATTTTCAAAGATTTTTCCTATATATTTCTATGTAAAACTTTGATTCCCAATTGTGGCCCCGCCATTCCCCCGGGGTCATCATTTTTATAATTTAGAATCTACACTACCCCAGGATGCTTCCACATAAGTTTCAGCTTTTCTGGCCCAGTGGTTCTTGAGAAGAAGATTTTCAAAGATTTTTCCTATATATTTTTATGTAAAACTTTGATTCCCCATTGTGGCCCCGCCCTTCCCCCGGGGTCATGATTTGAACAATTTAGAATCTACACTACCCCAAGATGCTTGCACATAAGTTTCAGCTTTTCTGGCCCAGTGGTTCTTGAGAAAAAGATTTTAAAGGATTTTTCCTATATATTTCTATGTAAAACTTTGATTCCCCATTGTGACCCCGCCCTTTCCCCGGGGGTCATGATTTGAACAATTTAGCATCTACACTACCCCAGGATGCTTCCATATAAGTTTCAGCTTTTCTGACCCAGTGGTTCTTGAGAAGAAGATTTTTTAATGACCCCACCCTATTTTTGTCTTTTCTTGATTATCTCCCCTTGTGAGGGGACTTGGCCCTTTATTTGAACACTTTAAATTCCACTTTACCCAAGGATGCTTTGTACCAAGTTTGGTCAAAATTGGCCCAGTGGTTTTTTGAGAAGGAGTCGAAAATGTGAAAAGTTTACAGACGGACAGACAGACAGACGGACGGACAGACAGACAGACACACATTATATATTGGGTATATCAAGTCCAAGTCCTATTGGATACTGCTTATTGGATACAAAAAAGTGTACATACGAGAGAGCATTATTTGGGTAGTAACTGTTCAAATCTTATTGGATATAATTCCCAATGTCCATATTTTATTGGGTTTTTCTTATTATTCTTCATTCATTTTCAAATTTATTATATTTTCATTGCTTGCTGGTAAATTCAGACAAGACTGAAAACCTTTGGGTTTGAACACACAATTTTGTCAATTTCTATGATACCTTTTTATTGTAACCCCTACATCGTTCTTAGCAATTAAGATATATATTTTTAAAAAATACCTTATATTGAAATAGATAAATGCCTAAATTCAGTAAACTGAATTCTCAATACATCTCAGATTATGTTCAACCTTTCTTGATTACCATAAACAAGTATTTGAGTAGAAACCTTTTTTAAGTCATGTCCAATAGAAAATAAGAAAATTGGAAAATGTCACGTCATGGCAAATTGCATGTTGAGTGGAATGAATGTATCCAAGAGGAATTGGACAGGTGTCCAATACCTGCTGGGTTGTATTCTGATGAAGTGATTAAAGTTACCCAAGAATAATTGGACATGTATATATAAACTCTTTGGTGGGATATAGGACCCAACAGGTATTAGACATCTGTCCAACTCCTCTTGGATATCTACATCCCACCCAAAAAGTAAAGGACACTTGTCCAATTTTTGTTGGGTTTCTTGAATTGCTTCATCAAAATACAACCCAACAGGTAATGGACACCTCTCCAACTCTTCTTGGATATCTACATCCCACCCAACAAGTGATGGACACTTGTTCATTTCTTCTTGGGTTTCTTGAATCTCAGTAACAGTATACAACCCAACAGGTAATGAACACCTGTCCAACTCTTCTTGGATATCTACATCCCACCCAAAAGATGATGGACACTTGTCCAATTCTTTTTGGGTTTCTTGAATTGCTTTATCAGAATACAACCCAACAGGTAATAGACACCTGTCCACTCTTTTTGAATATCTACATCCCACCCAACAGTTGATGGACACTCGTCCAATTCTTCTTGGGTTTCTTGAATTGCTTCATCAGAATACAAACCAACAGGTAATGGAACTTGTCCAATTCTTCTTGGGTTTCTTGAATTGCCTTATCAGAATACAACCTAACAGGTAATGGACACCTGTCCACTCTTCTTGGGTATCTAAATCCCACGCAACAGTGATGGATACTTGTCCAATTCTTCTTGGGTTTCTTGAATTGCTTCTCAGAATACCACCCAACAGTTAATGGACACCTGTCAAACTCTTCTTGGATATCTACATCCCACCCAACAGGTGACGGACACTTGTCCAATTCTTCTTAGGTTTCTTGAATTGCTTCATCAGAATACAACCCAATAGGTAATGAACACCTGTCCAACTTCTCTTGGATACCCTAAAATCTTGAAAATAAGCCGCGGCTTATTTTAAATTTTGTAAGAAAGTGGGGGCTTATTTTCAAAACCGTCTTATTTTCAAATCTCGGCTAATTATCAAAACAGAAAGTTGGTAAGCAACGAGAACATAATTATGACATTTTATCAATAAAGTAAATGGTAATCGATAGATTGAGAAGTACTTGCTCGTTCTAAAAATAGAATATCCAGGTACAATTCCGCAAGAGTTAAATGAATAGTGATTACGGTGCATCCGACCTAACAGGACACTTGTCCAATTCTTCTTGTGTTTCTTGAATTGTTTCATTAGAATACAACCCAACAGGTAAATGGACACTTGTCCAATTCTTCTTGGGTTTTTTGCATTGTTTCATTAGAATACAACCCAACGGGTAATGGACACCTGTTCAACTCCTATTGGATACCTGCAACCCATTCAACATGTTCTGAACACTTGTCCAGTTCTTCTTGGGTTACTTAAATCTCATCATCAGAATACATCAAAACAGGTGTCAAAACACTGTCCAATTCTTCTTGGATACCTACATCCTACCCAACAGGTAATGGACACTTGTCCAATTCTTCAGGGTTTTCTTTTTTCCCTTCATCAGCATGCAACCAGGTATGAGACAACAGACATGGGCCCAACTCCTTTTGAATACCTTCATCCGACCCAACAGGAAATAGAAATGTGTCCAATTCTTTTTGGTTAACTTGAATCTCCTCATCATAATACAACCCAACAGGTAATGGACACTTGTCCAATTCTTCTTGGGTTTCCTTAATCTCCTTATCAGAATACAACCCAACAGGTAATTGACACCTGTCCAACTCTTCTTGGATATATTCATTCCTTCAATGGTATACAAACTAAGAGGTATTGGACATGCATTTGTCCACTTCTTCTTGGGTTACTTAAAATCTTTTCATAAAAAACCCAATAGGTATTGGATATCTGTCAAACTCCTCTTGGATGTTTCATTCCGTCATTAGAATAAATCCAAACAGGTAATGTTTACTTGTCCAATACTTCTTGGGTAACGTATACCCTTCATTAAAATCACCCTCCCCCAAAAGGTTCTTGGACACATTTGTAATTGTCAAATTTGTCATGCATTAGACTGCAAACCCAATAGGTATGACATTTGTCTCTCCCTTGTTGAATTCATATTTATCTGCATAAGCATACGAAAGTCCAAAACATTTTGAATACTTTAATTCTAACATTCAACATCTCATTCAGTGTACAATTTACAAATGATAAGAAGATATAAGCATTTTGTGCTGGCTGTAAACATAATCATTTTTATAACCATGATTGTAAAATTTAAGTATTGCAACTTGGCATCAAGTATAACTCATTACAGGTAGAGCAAGATAGTGAAAAGATTTCTTCCCTGAACCTTCATTTTATCTATGATGAAATACACTGTATCTGTTAGTAAGTAAGTACCGGTACCAAAAAATTAAACTTAAAAACCACATTGCTACATAGATAAACAGATCACACCCTTGAGTAAATATTTTCCTTCAGTTGCTCAGATTGTGTTCTATTATATGAAAAAGAAAAATCTTGAACCGATTATATAAGCCTGTAAATATTATTTTAAAAAGCCTGTTTATTACAGATACATGTACAATGCATATTTTCCCTGTAATAAAAAACTTCTAATATTTAAGGAATGAATATAATATTCACCGATGTTAAAAGATATTACATATACCTCATTAACCTGGGTTGGAAATCACAACTATTTTTTTCAGCCAATAAAACAGTGTGTTGCACCAGAAACTTAACTTTTCATCGTTAACTTAAACTCAGTTACAAGTACAATGAATGAAATGCTTTATACAAAAAGTAAAAAAAATTACGCACTATGCCACTATGTAAAAATCTGTTCGACAAATTGAAATCAAGATCTTCAATCAAATACTCACTGTACTTAGTCTTAGAGCAAGAGAAAGGTCATTACATGCCAAAATTTTACAGGTAGAGCTTTAATCCTATATCACAATAAATGTCAAAATGATTTTTATTTTTGTTTCTGTTCCATGCTTTTACAGGTAGAGCTTTAATCCTATATCACAATAAATGTCAAAATGATTTTTGTTTTTGTTTCTGTTCCATGCTGTCTTCTTCAGTGTCTCCCATGGCCTATACTGTATGATACCTCCATTAACCCTGCTCTTTTATATTGCAATATTGCTATCTTGTCTTCCAGGAGTAGTGGTTGTATTCAGGCATTCTTTAAAATATTCCTCATTTCATGCATCTCCTTCAGTTCTGCTTTTGTCCATTTTATTCCTTCTGCAATTAGATAACGATATTTCTAGTCCTTATAAAATGTGTTTTACTTGGCCACAGCAAAATCACCATTTATGTTGATCAAACCCAACCAAGAAGGAGAAATATATTTTTTATTCACAAATATGCATTGATAAATAAAATAGAAAATGCAAAATGTTATCAACTCTTTCTCTCTCTCTTCAATGTCTAATTGCATCTTCATCCTTACCCCCCCCCCCCCCCCTCCATAATTTTAGCAAACTGGAATCACAATTCAACACACAAAAAGATGCTGCATATTTATTAAACGGTTTTTTAGAATTTTTATTCTTAAGAAAGATATTTTCAAAAGGATTCTAAACCTATTCAATTGAAATTTAGACTTCTAATATAACACTATCGGTACAATAGGGGGCTCTTAAATCTCTACACTACATGACAAATCTTTCACATTATTACTGTATTTAGCCCAATGGTTCTACTAAAGAGGATTTCAAATTGACCCAAACCTTAATTAGTACTTTCATATTATATTGGCATGGACAGAGACACACTTCACACCCCCCCCCCCCCAAGCCCCTTCCTGAATGATGCTTTGCATAAAGTCTAATTAAAATTTACCAAGCTGGATAGAACTTGAAAATATGAAAAATTTTAGTAAAGGAAAGATATGGAGATAACGAACAGTATTCAATCTCAAAGCCCATAAAACAATACAAAATAGGAGCAGACCAAACACGGACCTCTGAAACATAAGGGGTGGAATTAGGTGTCATGGAAGAGTGAGCATCCCCTGCTGACCGGTCACACCTGCCGTGTGCTCCTTATCATGATCAGTGAATAATGGAAAATCCGTCGTCAATTCTGTGTACAAATAATGGACTAACAATTAGTATGAAAAACGTCAGTCAGCATTTGACTGACCGGTAATGATAAATTGTATTTGCTGACAAGGTCATTGTATCTACCATAGAACTTACGAAATCTGGCAAAAGTAAAGGACATCAAAAGATACACTACAAAAAATATATACTAAGGAAATTTATCAAAGTGAACATGAAGACTACAGAGGTTTTTTGTACTAGCATGACATTAACAATAGCTTTCGGGCATTCAGATGGTGGTTTCCTAGAAATTATGTACATGCTCTGCTGTTCCCCCCTCTCTCTCTCTTTCTCCTCTAATTGAAGAAGACGAAAATGTCTCTAAAAATCTTATGAATGATTGGCATGAACTATTCCTGATTTTTTTTTTATTGATTACTTACAACTGTCCAATTCCTGAGGGGCATCTTCTTCTGTGTTTTCTGCAATGTTCACACCTGAAGTTCCTGTTTGACCTGTTATATATTGAAAATCGTTTAATCCTTAACTAAACATAATTATGGTTAAAAATTCCATTGCAATCATTGGTAACTTCAATAAAAGTTCAATAAAAAAATCTAATCCAATTTATTGTAACATAAGTTGGGAAAAATATTTATTAAATATCATGAAGGAAAAATGAATCTTTATATCCAAGTATCCTAAAATCACAAGCAAGCATTAATCATATAAATTCACATATGTAAACCTTAGCTCTTTGTGCTATTAAATCATATTCAGGGGTGTGCAATTAAAAAATTCATGTACTAGTCAACAGCCTGGTGGCAGCAATAAAGTCACTATCCCAGATAAAAAGTTACTAACCTAAATATAGAAGCAAAAATTAAAAAGTAATATGAAAAAAAAAAGTTAATAGTGAAAAAGTCAGGGTAATCACTAAAGGTAATTCTTTTTAAAATCAATTTTTAATTTAAGCACGTAAAATTTAATTACATATTAATTAATGATTATGATAGGAATGAAATTTTTTTAAAAAATCTTTCTTTATCTATCATTCACTAGCTCATCTGAAATGAAGCAAAATTTATTTTGTTTTTATCTGAAATCATTAAAAACACTGCAAATATAATTTGATTTAATTGCATGACACTTATCTTTCAGTTGATTGAGTGAATGTAAAAAAATTGCCAATTTTATGTTTGTAATACTGTTCACATGAACCGATAATTTACAGCTGATTTATGGTAAAACGATTGTTAAAATTTTAATTTGCCTTTCCAATATACCTTATCAAAACATATTAGGTGGCGACTATATAAAACTAAATAATTAACACTTACGAGTTATCAAATATTATTTAACAATATACAATAATTTTCTAAATACTTCCCGCGATTAAGAGAGTTAAAAAGGCTGAGGAAATTCAAAATACACACAAGTGCTACTTAGAATGGATTGTTTCGATAATTATTTTAATTTTGTGCACAATTACTTTTAAAATTACATTAAAATCAATTTTCCTTAAGCAAGAATCTAGCAATGGGTAAATATTAATCGAATAAACTTACCTTTGCTCTTGTCAATCAGACAATCTTGTTGACATCGTGTACTTCTTAGTCGCCATATATTTTTTCGTGAAAACAAACGCCGTTACGATCATGACTACCGGAAGTTGATTTTCGGAACTCTCTAGAATTTAGAGTTCCGAGAGTAAAATTGAAATGCAAAACACGGTCTGTGCATAGAAACAACTTTTTTAGATACTTTTTTGGACAAATCGTCGTGTCCAAGTTTTGTTGGGTACTAACCGGCAAATACCCAGTTGAGGTGTTTTAAGCACATTTAGCGACACTTCTTATTGGGTATACCCAATAAGCAAAAAGTACCCAATAAGTACAAAATGAGCATGAAAAATACCCAATAAATGCACTCTCGGAAACACGGACGGACAGACGGACGGACGACGGCTCAGGTGAGCTAAAAATGTCACAGATTTTGCAATTTAAGTAAAACTTATTTGAATATAGAACACATTGTAAAAAATGTGAATTTACCACAATACTAATAAGTAAGATTCATCTATATTAAGTTTTATTTAACATAAACTCTTTGCAGTGATCAGTGGACCCGTTGATGGACCTGGAGTTTGCAAGGATAACAGGTTTACATTTTACAAATTTGTTGTAGATGTCATGTCCAGTGAATTTTATTGAATTAAAATAACTATTCATGTCATTCTACGTTCATATGTAGAGAAAATCTGAGATGTTGCACAAATTATCAACAAAACGGTTTTGACTGCAAACGTAAGTTGACTACTTTAAATAAATAAAAAAAGTAATTTTATGTAACTTAATACAATTACATATTATGCATTTTGTTTACCGGTAATTCAAGTGTAGTTGGCATTTTGAAAAGGGGTGAAGTTTTTGTGCATAGTCTGCACTTTCTGCGACAAGGGATCTTAAAATACACCTTATCATCTGAAAATAAAAAAAACAAACTGGCTCCAGGTCCCGCAGTGGTACTATAACCAACAACAGAAATGATCAACTTTTTTTTGCAATTCTAAAGCAAAAGTTCAAATCACTGGGCAACAGATGCAACTTAAAAGAAAAAAAAAATAAAAATAACGGATATCAATCAATCTCGTTAATCCAATCCGCGAGTTTCGAGATTATCTCCCTTGGTGCGCTCTTTCGTTGAGGAGGGGAGTTTCGTTGCCGCGTAAACAAACAGGTGGGACAGATATTTTATACTGTGTATGTTGGATACATTGCATCATCGATATACCAGTTTATCATAACTACACGATTGTCAGGATGCACTCTACAACTTGAGAATAACCGAATTAAAGTAAAGGCATCATTTTTTACAGCAAAAAAATTCGAAACAAAAAAAGAAAATATCAGTGGATATGAGACTTTTCGGACGAGGGAAGAGATATGGACCTCCAATAAATACGGTACACATGCATCTGATCATTGCACGTCGGAAATCTAAATAACATATTGATTCTTTTCCTTAATATAACTTAAAAACACCAACTTTTTTTAAAATGTTCGTACAATCAAGAAAATCAGTTACTTTTTACAAAGACTACGACGTTTCTTTCATTTACCCGAAAATTGATAGTAGATTTGTAAATATGCATAGTTGAGCTTGATAAAATCATCAAATGCATCACTGCTTAACATTATTATCTTTCTATAACATTTAATAAATTTTAAAAGTCATTAATATCGTTCTTTTATTTATGCACGTTTGTATACAGAGACAACCTGTCCCACCTCCATGCTGAAATGGGTACTTTTTTCGCCTCTATCGTAGGAGAGTTACAATGTCGAAACTCGCGTATCAAAAATGCATTGTGAATGGGGAAACACAGACGGACCCCTCAAATCACTTGAGGGATCAGGGGTCTAGATAGTGTAAGCATCTCACCCCGATTTTGTATTTAATAGATATGTAGATTTCATTATTGTCTAATTAAAGGTGATGAAAAATGGCATGAAGTATGTCACTTCAAATTCGATTCAAACTGTGTTTGCTTAGCGTTAATTTGAACTTCCCATCTGATAAATTATAATATTTATCGAATACCACAGGTATTTGAATGAAGCATTTGATCGATCGTTTATTTTTCTTTCTGAAGAAATGGACGTGTCATCATCTATCGTTGAACAATATACTAACTAGAAAACAACTTTGATTAGTTTGTTTATGAACATTCATAAAGCGTTTATAAACTCTATATAACTCTTGGTTCCCAAACAAATTTTTAAAAAAAATTCTGAAAAATAGCCTAGAAGAATGAACTCCAAACTTTTCCAACATTATGGAATTATATGTGCTCGCCAAAAATGTTCAATAAAAAATATTTGCATTCAGTGTGATTTTCTTTTGAAAATAATTAAAAATCTACGACGTTAAAATTTCTATAAAACACGCGATACCTTGTCAGCGTACTGTAGAATACACAGTAGAAACTATATGCATTTTCAGTCTGTAATTATAGCCACAAAATGACTCATTTCTGTGTTTTGTCCTTTAGAGGGTAATGTCCACAGCCCCTGCCTTCTTCAGAGTTTAGATATATTTTGTAAAATGCATGCTTTGGAAAATCACTTATATAAAAATCTTTGTTGGCGATACATGTGATTTATATTTTCTGAAAGAAAATTGCACTAAAAATTTATGTCGTCTACAACTTTTTAGAAGATATGGGAAAATAAACAACAATTTTTTGGTTTTTACTGCATGGAATTTCAATACTTCAGAAAGGATGAATTTTGTTTTCTTATATTTCTTCCATATTTTATAAAAATACAGGGTAAAATTTTTATTGAAACCGTACCTTGTTTTTTGAGAAAAAAATGTTTCTTGTAATTATGCATGCACAACTAAATGTTATTATCATGCAATTATCAAAATTAGACTTTTTAAAACTTCAAGATATCTTTATTCAATCATTCTTTTATCCAAGCGGTGGACTTTATTTTTTGTTTTAGAAAAAATTGATTTCTTGACGGTGCAGATATACGTACATGTATATCATCTTATAATTTTGGACACTTCAATTGTTTATATTGTTTTAAATGACGTCAGTAAATTGTCTACGATTCCTATCCGAGTAAAAATTTATAAATACAAAATTTAATACAGTAAAGTATTTTATTGTAGGTAGTTTCGCTCTGATTAAGTGCATTTTACAAATAGATTATTTGAATTATCTAGCTGAAAAGGGCGCCTTACAGACATCCACGTCATAAATGTCACAAGGAAGAACCCTAAATGTAGAATTTTACTATTTTTATGCCTAGACATAAAGGCCAAAAGGGTCACATTATTATAGCAATCTTTTTGAGAGTATAACAGAAGTAATGCTAGTCCTTTACCAGCAATTGTTTCCTCAGCTAGGTTTCCCTTTGAATTAAAAAAATCATGTTAATTTTACGGAATCATAGTTTCTGACCTATCAAGGTAGGCTCACCGAATACAGTTTTAAGTTAATATCTACAAGCGTTTGAAAAGTTTGGTAAAGCAAGACAGACCGGCATAGAGCGATAAACATTCATATATTTTCTTTTGTATTGATGGAATTCATAGGTATATAATTTGAAAGAAAATATTTTGAATTTGCTATTTGCTGTAAATTTTGCTGCCTTTCAAATTGTTGGTCGTCTATTCTTGCTTTTCCATATTATTCGTTCAAGTGTTTAAAGCTAATACACTATGATTGATGTAAAATGTCATTAAGCATAAAATGTCTAAATATTGAAAATGTAATGTTTAATATTTAATATACCTCAAGTTGCTCGATTATTTAAGGAATGAAGCTAATAAATGACGCGGTTTATAAAGCGTAAACTGCCCAAGTTATGTTATATCGTACTACATAAGTTGAAAAAATTAGCTTCATTCCTTATTATTTAATTTTAGTATAGACATTGAGACAATTTTTCCTCCGAAAAAGGCCTTTAAATAAAACAATTTTTCAAAGTAACGTCAAGCGGAGTAATACGTTTTTGACGTAACTCATTGTGACGTAGGCAAGTTATGTTATCCAAAATATCATATGTTCCTCTGAATGATTCAGCCAATGAAATAGCTTGATACAAGTGAAATTAAATTATTAAAAAATAAAATTAAAGTGTTATTTTATGGAATCTAATCCTTCATGAAACATTATGCATTTCTAAAATATGCAAATGTATGATCAAATAAGGGAGATTCAGAAAAAGTAAAAATTAGTTAGTGCATGGTTTAAAACTTAAACTAAAATATACACTATTGATGTTACAGCCTGTGAAGTAGGTACATATGGTGTAAACTGTTCAGGAGGACCCTGTCCTTATGGTTCTTATGGATTTGGCTGTTCAAAAAAGTGTTACTGTACCAGTGACCAGCAATGTGACAGGAAGACAGGATGTAGATACAATTACAGTTCTACAACCAGTAAGGATTTCAAAATATTGTAGAATAAGTACAAATGAGCAGTCACTACTGTGACAGAATGGAAGGATGTTTTTTATATGAACAAGTAAATACTACAGTTGTCAATTGTAAGAAAAACTTTTATTTCTAACTTAAATAACTACAAAGTCCATGTTTTGCACAGGGAGACCAGAAATAAATGTCAGATCAAAAAGGAAAATAAAAAGTTAGTTTAAAATATATTTTATATGATGAATTGGATTGACCAGCAGGCATAAAATATATATATATATATATATATATATATATATATATATATATATATATATATATATATATATATATATATATATATATATATGATCGTTCTTTCCATAGGTCAAAGTACAAAATAGGAAATTCACAATGGCATTATGTAAAAAGTCTTTAAATTCTTTCAGTGATAAAGGATGTATTGCGGATAAGAGATGGGTACCCTTTAATATTATAGAAAGAATGGCCATGTCCATTTCTTACTCTGGGAAACCCAACATATGTGTCCGATCAAAAAGTTAAATTTCATTCAGTAGAAAAAGAGGAATTGTGGATAAGAAATGGGTACTTCAAAGCGTAACAGGCGGACGTACAGACAGATGAACGGACAGACATCCCGATCTCTTTATACTCTCCTGCTTTTCAATTAAGCTGCGTGATCGGAAGTCCCGGGTTCGATTCTCGTTCGCGGCGCCGCGTCATACCTAAGACGTAAACATAGGTAGTGACTGTTCCTTTGCCAAGCGCGCGGCACTAGAAGTGAAAGTCACGGGTCTTTTGGAGTGCGAGTATAAGTCTAAATTGGAAGCCCTTCACCGGCATCGGTGACGTCTCCATATGAGTGAAAAATTCTCGAGAGGGACTATAAACAATATACAATTAATCAATCAATCAATTAAGCTGGGGTATAAGATAATGCAAAATCTTGGGTTTCACACTTACAGCAATGTTTAATACATTTACATACAAAAATGATATATTCATTTTGGCTTGGTCGTTGGAATTTAATTTCTCTGACATTTTGCAACCAAAAGATCTTTTTTGGAAAGGGGCCTGACAACTTATTGACTTTATATTACTCTCTGTTTCTGATTAAATCTGAGGGCTTGTACATTTGTACGTTTAACAGGTAACGCTTACTCCCCCTGGACACATGTGTTCCCACCTTGAGAGTTTCCAGGGGCCCGTGCTTTTATACTCTAATTGAATCAAAATGAAAAATCCTATAAAATTACAGTTTTATTTTTAATTTTACTTTTTGAGGAGGGGAAGTTTGAGGGTTATGTGGTTTTATCATATATCTTCTTATATTTTCTGCATTGATTTAAATATTTGTTTAGCAGATCAAGATGAAACGGGTAGAACGGTTCCATTTGGTGAAAAAGTGTTATACGTGGTCCTTGGGGTCTTCCTAGCTGCTGGAATATTTTCGACCATTATCATCATCCGTAAGAGGTACATTTTCCTCCATCCTTCTCCTACTCCTTCTTATCTTCCTATAAAATTAAAGTCTCGGTAGAACAAACACATGATTTATGAAGAATGTTTGTGAAATCAAACTTACATGAATTTCATATATCGGTATTTGAAAATCAAATATTATCTTTGTTCCTGACAAATAAAAACAACATAAAAATAATACATAAGACACAATGCGTACATTGAGCTCGAATTTAGATATATTCAATTATTCACAATTCTCCAAATTTGTAGAAAGTCGTCATATCGATAAATGAACCGAATGTCATCATTTTTTGCACAAAAGAGAAATTCAAATATTTTCATTGTTTGTTTTTCTTCAGAATGCAATCTCAAAGAGAGTCAAGGTACATTGGATCTATGTTCTTACCACAGTTTTATGAGAATCCTGTTCGTGAAAGAGGAGGAGATTCAAATGCAGACTATGAAGCTGTTGATACTCGGTCGAAAATCGAAGGAACCGGAAAAAGTCCTGTATGCAAGGATCAAGAAATTTGGAAATTGTTTGAAAGATAATTATGCTAATTTACACTTTTGTTAACAATTTAATTCGTTCAATTATGTAAATCGCACTTCACCCGAGTATACCCGATAGACCGGACGTATTTCATTCTAAAAATAATTTACAAGTATGATAATTGATTATATAAAAAAAAGAATTGGAATTGGAGAGATGGAGTTACCCACTTTTTTTTTCATATGAGAGAACAAAGCGACATGTACATGTAATATTACCGTAATAATTTTAGGGTCTTTTGGTGTGAAAAAATCAAGTATTTGTAAATAAATAAAGAAAAACGTGTTAGTGCATGCACACTTACCTAATTAAACTGCGGATTTTTGACCCACATGTAAATTCAATCGATTTCAAATTATCCATAAATTATGTAAAAAAAAAACATATTAAAACGTTAAAGAACTTATAAAACATGATAAAACACACTTGTATTTTTGCACTGAATTATATGTCGATTGAAAACGACCCCCAACATTAAGTGCTATGTAATATACATTTTATACAGAGAAGTCTCTCATTGGTGTCATTCTGCCCAAGACGTCTGAAATGTAAGAAGAGCAGCAGTTTTTAAGCTTTTGTTTTAATCATCATAATTATCAAGATACACAAATAAAGAAAACATAACACACACTGAATATCATCCTGAAACAGCCACATCAATTGATTGCAATCAAAACATTTGACCGGGAGCTGCTAATCATGTGTTGGCGAAGTCTCTGTTGTAATGAAGGTCATTAAACATGTCCAAGTTCAGGCGGTGGAAATTTTTCTCTTTATATATATCGAAATTTTGTTTATATATATCGCATTTCCTTTATATATATCCAGGTTTTGTTTATATATATCGCATTTCCTTTATATATATCGAGGTTTTCTTTATATATATCGCATTTTCTTTATATATATCGAGGTTTTCTTTATATATATCGCATTTCCTTTATATATAGAGGTTTGCTTTTATATATCGCTTTCCCTTTATATATAGAGGTTGGCACTAATGGGCTTCCGTATTACGTATATATATATATATCAATTTTTATTGTTCGTGTCGTTGGTCATATTTAGTGCTTTATATATATATATATATATATATATATATATATATATATATATATATATATATATATATATATATATATATATATATATATATATATATATATATATATATATCCAAAATGAAAAGAATTGGCACAGTGTCCGGTAAATAATATTAGAAAAAAAATGACAAGGCAACAATGTTAGTAAAACGTAAGCGCTTTCTTCATTATTTATTAGTAAAACGTAAGCGCTTTCTTCATTATTTGTTAGTAAAACGTAAGCGCTTTCTTCATTATTTGTTAGTAAAACGTAAGCGCTTTCTTCATTATTTGTTAGTAAAACGTAAGCGCTTTCTTCATTATTTTTAGTAAAACGTAAGCGCTTTCTTCATTATTTTTAGTAAAACGTAAGCGCTTTCTTCATTATTTTTAGTAAAACGTAAGCGCTTTCTTCATTATTATTATTAAAATAATGAAGAAAGCGCTTACGTTTTACTAACATTGTTGCCTTGTCATTTTTTTCTATATATATATATATATATATATATATATATATATATATATATATATATAAAGCACTAAATATGACCAACGACACGAACAATAAAAATTGTCAAATTTTCGGGACGCCCTGTCCCTTCCTCAGGACAAAGAAAAAGGTTAAAAAGTCATAAGAACAAATGAAAAAGAGAAACAAAAAACAACTATCACTACTACTTAACTACTAAACACTAAATATTTAAATACTTAGTTACATGTTGATTTGGAAATTTTTAAGAACACTATTTAAGAAAGAATCCGGACCGCTATGAAATGCGTCCGGTCTATCGGGTATACTCGGGTGAAGTGCGATTTACATAATTGAACGAATTAATTATGCTAATTAATTACGACAATCAGTAAATCGTTCATTGTTTCATTCTCTCAAAATGGCGAAACTATCCTTGATAAAGAATAATCAAAGAAAAAAAATAATATAGAAGGGGCATTTTAACATATGAATTATGATCTATCATAAATTTTAATTTGAAATGTTTTAGGACTAATTATCGGTAAAAAATAATTAATAATTAATTAACAAAGGCGTGAGCAATACATAGTTATGTGGGTTGTTCGAGAGTTGGTGACGCAAATTAACTGTAGAGTTTACACTAAATTGAGGGAATAATCTTGTTTGGTATCATCAGGAATCGGATCTAGTTTACGTTCATTCTGGTGAAGTCATTCAGTTTGTTAATACCATTGGGGCGGAATGACTTTAATCTGTGCATCCAGAACTTTTTTTTTGCTTTTTCTCTGAGCGTCTGTCCATTTTGGGTTATGGTCAATCACCACTACTGTCATGTCCTCTCATTTGTGACCCTCAAGGTTGAAATGTTCCCCAACGGGTTCATTGAGTTTTTTGGTCCTAATGGTCGAACGATGGTTATTGACTCTCCTGCGGAGATCTCCTGTTTCACCAATATACTGTTTGGAGGAAACTTTGCAACTGATGAGATAAATGCAGTTGTCAGTATAACAGGACAAATTTCCTAGTATTTTGTAGCTGCGGCCTGTAACTGGGCTGTTAAAACTATCTGTGTCAGTGCTGTGCTTACAAAGAAGCTTCTATGTTCTAAGTGAATTTTCACCATTTATATACATTTAGATGGCTTGTTTTTTGCATTTATGTTATTACCATTTCAAATCTTCCCACAATGCAGAAAAAAGATGAACATAGAGCACTTACATTTCCAAGTTCATCCAGAGTTCTTAACATTTATACTATTGACTGGGCTTATTTTGTTATTAGTAAGACTTCTGTCATGTGACTAATCAAGATGTTTTGAATATTATACGTTCATGTAAACTGGTTGAATCTGATTCGTCGAGAAACATTTGTTAAAAAACACAATTACCCACCGAATAATGAAGCCACACCCTCCAGCGTAGCAACGATCAACACTACTTGTCGACGGGTGATATTCCAAAACACGACTGAGCTACATGTAATATTTATATACTAGTCAGCCCAGCCATTTCATTGTTGTATAAATCTAAGTAATAAATAAATGTATTTTTAATCATTTGCAAGTTTCAATAAATTTCTTGTTTACTCAATTGTTTTTTTCTTAATACTATGTCCTTCAAATCCTACTATGGGACGTGGATACCGTTCCTTTGGTGAAGACCTATAAAGCGAGGTCCCAAAGTCGCAGTAGGTGTTGGCACGAAAAAGATCCCCAACTGCTCAATGGCCCTAAGTGCCGAGTATCGGACAAAATTTATATCTCTCCCCCCGGCAAGTGGTGGCGTCTCCATACGAGTGAAAAATTTGAGAGAGGGACGTTGAACAACATACAATCAGTCTTAATACTACATGTATATACAAGAGGTTTAGTAATGCTGGGAATATCCACAACTTTCTCCCCTCACTGCACTAAAACATTAAACGTTAAAAGCATTCATTTGGAATCGATAAACAGAAATGAATAGTGTTTTCTTCATGAAAAATGTTTACCCAATCACTTAGGGAAAAATGCATAAAATAAAATTAATTTTATTTTATTTTATGACTAATAAATCACTAATTCTATGATAAAACCATTTTATATCTTGTAGTTTTTAATATTCGTGGATAGTTTTTGTTTCTGCATGAAAGATAATTTGAGCATCCAAATAAACAGCATTCCATTCTTATATTTTTATACAAAAATTAATAAAGCTATATAGCAGCTAGGCAACAACCTTGTTATTTCAAAAACACTAATAATATTTTGCCCATCTTGAAATTTTAATGCGCATGTCGAAGCGTTTAAAAGCTTTGACGGAATTAATATGTAATAAATTTACATGGAAATTATGGTGACCTAACAACAAAGTTTATGATAAAAATGATGACTCAATCGTCAATTTTCCTCGCGGGTGCAGCAATATATATCATGTATCCTTTACACCTGCATACGGGGTTTAAATCTTTCATTTGATTTGATACGCAAGACAGCTTACGAACAATTTCTAAGACGAGGAAAGTTACTGGCAAGCAAACACGTTGATAAAAAGGGATACCAACAATCTAGTTCAAAGTCATCATTTCCTAAGTTCTGTCGTTTAATAATTATTGAATTAGAAATTCAAATAATGAGTACACGGCAATTACCAACTCGGCCTATGGTACTTCTTATCCCAATGCTTCCAATGCGTTTGATAAGAGGAAACCGTTTTACTTTAAGCAGAAATGAAGATGCTCAAAACAAGTTTGGATATTTTCTAGATTTATTTTAGTATTTCTTTCGGACTACAGTTTGGTCTTGACGTCACAGCTGTCCGTCTCCAACTGACTTACAAACAAGTCTGAGTAAAACAACTTAACACAAAGAAGAAGTTAAGTGTCACACAAAGAGATAAGATAAAAGAGTGACATTCTGTAGATGGACAATTAAATCAACATGGCACATAAACAGCGTTGTTATAAAATCACCCGGAAATCTTTGTCTTGGTCAAGGTGTGAAAATTACTTTATGTGACTAACTCTGTTTAACACCAGTTGATAAATTGATGAAGTCAAAATGGTTCCAGTTGAATGTAAGATATTTTTCTAAATGAATAAAGGATCAAAAAGGGTTTATAAAAATTTTCACAAAAAGCAGGAAGAATAACTAAATAACAAAACAGTAATTATAATGAATTTGAACATTTAAAATCTTGTAATTTGTCATCACGACAATATTATTTTCTTTAAGGAAATTCTAACAATCATAGTGTTTAACATTCAATTGTGAATCATGTAGATTCTATGGCCATGTATCATAAATCATTATACAATTTGAAAATTAATAAAAATAAATGTGTACAAAGGAAAAAGTTGGTCAATATTGTTAACAGTATAATCAGAAAAGACTCGGGGATAAAAAAACCCCACACAATTCATTGGATAAAATCAGATCAATAAGCAACTACAAATTACGGGGGATCCTATATACTTCAAATTTTCAATTCAAAAGTGACGATACGAGAGCTGTTCAATAAATAATGTCCTGAACTGTATGGCATACAATACATATATCTTTTGACATTAAATTTGACTTTCTCTTATTATTGAATCTTGAAGGAATTTATAACAGTTTATGTGACCACTTTTCACCACATAGTTTCATCGTGAGAAGAAAGGAAACAAGGGCTATTCGAGACAATGCATTATAAATGATTAGTAAAGAATCAGTAAACTGGAGTGAAAATGAAAGCTTCATTAAAGCTGCTGTAAAACTTGTTAATTATAGATACAGGGAGTATGATCCCTTTACACAATTTTCCGCTTAGTGTACTACCCTCCTACAATGCACTTGCAGCGCAAGCGTTTTGCTTCGCGTCCATCCCCTACAAAAATAGAAGACACACAGACAACTCAGATCAGACCTATCCTATCATGTAAACACATGTAATGATAACACCTGTATTAAGTTTTGTCACTTTATTATTGACACTTTGAGCGCAAAACATACATTTGTTACAATCAACATAATTGGAAATAAAAAGGCCGCAATTTTTTGTGGGGGACGGGGGATACCTACAAATGTACCAAAATGACAATGGGCACATAGGGGGGCCGAGTGTAAACACAAGTGCCAGATCCGAACGGGCACCACGTTCTGGACCAGTGTATGCAGGACTGCCCTTCTCCCTGTCTCCAGCGCCACCTGGTGTACCTATTTACTTTACCAGACTGTGGCCTCCGCCCGCTTGGGCGAGGTGGAGGTGGAACCAGCCATGACAGGCCATGGACCATGGATGTTACCATATAATGTTACTTTAGACAACTTATATGCTACATGTACTTATGTATTACATACCAAACCACCCCCCTGCTTTGAGGCAGGGTGGGGAGACAACCAGGTTATGGGGCCACTTGATCCCAACATACACAAAAGTATCCCCCAGTCCCCGCCACAGGACATAGACACTATGCCCCCCCCCCTTAAAAAAAAAATTAAGTATTTGTAATAAAACATTGAGTTAACTTGGAGGATATACATTGGTTCTCTTGTTTAAAAACATGTGTAGAGCAGACTGCAGGTTATTAAGGTAAACCTCAAGACCAGTTTTTGACAAATGGGTACCATCATGCCTAAACAATTGTATTTCCGAGATTTTAATGGTTGAGTCATTGTTTATGTAGCAGCCATTTACTTCAGTGGTTATTTTTGCACCTGCTGTGGGAGGTGCACCATCCAGTAGAGCCTAGGTAACATTGAGGAAAAGATTAAAGTGGTACTTGGGAGAAGTGCGTTATAACGATACAGGCTGCACTGTATTTGATGAATACGTTTGATGCTTGTTAAATCTGGTGTAGTTAAATCATTAGACCCAAGGTGTATCAATAGAAATTTGGGTGGAGAGTACTGGAGTAAATGATCCGAAACTGCCTTGTCTAACTGATCCCAATACATACCCCTACGCCCTGACCAAGTAATTGTGGCAGGTAAATTTAGGTTACTTCCCCCTGATCGATAGGTTGCAGCATGATGGCCTGCCCAGAATGGAATTGATGGTCCCAGTATCCAAATGGTTTGGGTATCTGAAAAATCTTTCATAGAGTTAGTAGGTGCTACAATAACAGGGAACAGCTTTACTGCCTCATAATGTAAGTTAAATATGAAGTTGATCGCCATCTTCCTTTTGCTTTTATTTCAGTATCCGAGAGGCCTTGTTTGGCTAGCTCGGTTGCCATGCCGATTCTGAAACTATGTGACCTAAAGTGTCCTGTGACCCCAATGAATTGTAATGCTTTTTGTAAAATGGCTTGAAACTGGTACTTTGTAAGGGGCTTAGAATTTAGATGTGTAAAAAGCTTGTCATTTCTTTGTAAACCCTCCCTTAAAAGCAGAAAATTATATAAGATTATGATTGGGCTGATAATGGATTCCGTATGAGAGGAGATATCTACTATAACAGATTGTCCGATTTGGTCCGTTTAAGACCTTTGAATAGTGATCTGGCAAAGGTTTTGATTCTTTATTGTAATGTCTGAGAAATTATGTGCCAGTGTTTTACTTACTCTTAGCCAACCATAAAATGTAAGAGTAAATGCTGCTGAAAAGAGTGTGGATTCATATCCGGAATTGCAAACGTTGGGCAGGGAATGGATAATTTTGTGAAAAAGCTCAAATAGAGATTCTTTGGTTTTTGTTTGTACCTACTGATCTACGCAGCCCTTCCAGTGTTTTAGAAACTATGAAACATTTTGTTGTGTCCTGAAAGCCATGTATTTTGTGTATGTATGAGATTGCATTTACTTACAGTGATACTGTTCTGTATGACATATTATTAAGTGAGAGGAAACTAATAAAAATTCACATGCTGTTGAACTGGTGCTGGCCAAATAATTTGGAAATTAAATTCTGAGAGGAAGTTTTGAAATTTGTTCAGAGCTGTTGAATATGCTCGATGTGTTGATGGTGTTATTGGACATTGTAGTAATCGATCGGCTTCAAGCATTATATTTCCAAGATGTGGCTTAGTAGTGGGGTGGGCCCTAGGTCTGCCTGCGGTGCCAGTCGCCTGAATCTGCCCCACTGAAATCGAGATAAGGAGTCTGCAATGAAGTTTTGTTTTGTGGGGATATATAAGGCCTTAATACAGATATTTGATTTTAGGCATATTAACACAAGCTTGCGCACAAGATTCATGACCCTATCAGATTTAGACGTTGAGTTGTTGATGATATGGACGACTGATATGTTGTCAATGTAGAAGACAAGTCTGTAATGGCAAAGTGGCTCTGCCATAATATAATAGCGACCACTACGGGAAAAAGTTCCAGGAAGGTCATGTCCCTAGTAATACCTTGTTCAACCCAAAGGCTTGGCCAGGCCCCATAAGCTCATTTCCCCCTAAAGTAAATGCCAAATCCCCCATTAATTCCCCCCGAGCTATCTGTGAAAAGTTGAATTCTGTCGTTGTGAATCCAGGGCTGGGTAAATATAACCGATATACCATTGTAAGATTGCGAAAAAGTTTTCCATACTGTGAGGTCAGCTTTAATGTTCTTTGTTACCCTTATTCTGTGTTTCTGTTTAGTAATGCCTATTGTTGAATTTATAAGGCGGCGACAGAAAGCCCGGCCAGGGGCAATGACCTTGCATGCGAAGTTTAATAAGCCAATTAGTGACTGCATGTCTCTCAAAGAGACTTTCTTTGCCTTCAAAAAGTATTCTAATACGCCATTAATCTGGTTTAATTTTTCCGAGGGAAGTTTCATAGTCATATTGACCGTGTCCAATTCTATTCCTAAGAATGTTAGGACTTGTGTAGGTCCAACTGTTTTGTCATGAGCAATTAAGACACCAATATCTGAACATATGGATTTAAAAACATTTAAGGCATTGTGCAAGTGGATGTGCCTGGTGGGCCGCAGAAAAGGAAATCGTCAAGGTAGTGAATTATTAAATCATTCTGGGAGTAGTTTTGAGTGAGCCAATGTAGGAATGATGCAAACCTGTCAAATAATGCGCAGCTAATTGAAGAGCTAAAAGGTAACATTTTATCAAAATAGTAGTTGTCCTGAAATCTGAAACCAAGCAGGTCAAAATCACTTGGGGATACTGGGAGCTGTCTAAATGCTGACTTAATGTCCGTCTTGGCTAAATAGGCCCCTTTCCCCGCCTTAGCTATCATTTCTGCTGCTTGATCTATATTGCTGTAATGGACTGTACATGCTTCGGGGTCAATAAAATCATTAATTGATTTGTTTTCTGGGTAAGAAAGATGATGTATGAGTCGCATGTCACCGTCTTTTTTAGGCACGAGGCCTAAGGCGGAGACCTGCAGGTTTGGAAATGGTGGGTGAACAAAAGGGCCTGCGACTCGTTTTGATGCTACTTCTTTTTTAATTTTACTTTCAGCTATAACTGTATTAGCCTCGAGGCTAGGTAGGTTAAAAGATTCGCGGGGTGTTCTGGGGCCCAAATACTGGAGATTAAAACCATACGTAGAACCCTGGATTGGTGTTGTGCCCAAAGAATATATTAAACCATTATTTTGAACACCTGGTACTTCGGTGGTTAGCTCCGCACTTGCTGCATGCATGTCTGTACTTGCACCGAGGGAAGAAAGGGCAACTTACTCCCTTGTTGAAATGATTACAATAAAATGCCGAAGTACGGTTTGGATTGCTTGGGTAAGAACTTTGACTTTGAGGAGAGGTTCAGTTATACGTTTGAACGGTTTCGTGTTTGTTAGATATGTACAAATGCCAAAATTCATGATTAATTTGACCCCTTGACAATTGGGGCTGGATGACCATTTTTAAACGAAATTGCTCGTCATATTTAAACCAATTGTTTGACCTAGTAGCAGCAATTCTGATATCTCTGAGATACTTGAGTAGTTCTTGAGCCCGTGTTGGAAATTACTCCAACATTACGCTTATAAATATAATAAAAGC
Source organism: Saccostrea cuccullata (assembly GCF_032062105.1). Taxonomy (NCBI): domain Eukaryota; kingdom Metazoa; phylum Mollusca; class Bivalvia; order Ostreida; family Ostreidae; genus Saccostrea; species Saccostrea cuccullata. The sequence goes on from NW_026938087.1 coordinate 74,563, forward strand.
CGCTGTCCACTTATCGATTGTGAGAAAGGTATTTGTTTTTGGTTTAACAATGCATAGCCGCCCTTCTTTAATTTTTATGTCCCCTTGTGATTCATAATCTTGTAATTCACAAGCTGTTTTAGTAAGCAGTGAGAGATCTATAAATTTGCCCTCCCATATTTGGTTTTTAATTTTCTGAGGGACGTGTGAACCTTCGGAATCATAACTGATTTCTTGTCGTGGTTGACTTGAAAAATTTGACTCACCGCTTCCACTGGAGATTCCAGGGGTGCTTTTATCTGTTTGTGGTGACAACGTAGGTTGTATAGTCTCGGATGGCGGAGGAGGAGCTTTTGGGGGAAATCCATCAGCACGGCCCGGCGTGGTGGCGAGAGATTTGTCCTGGTGCTTTGTCTGCACCGTTGCCCTCTGCCTCTCGATGGGGTTCCCATAGCCTCCCTCCGCTTCCTGGACGCTGTTTTGGTTACTTTTGTTCTGACTGGCGGCGTAATTTCGGTCCTTGGAACGTCGTGAAACGCCTTTGATTATTTCAGTGTTGAAACAAGCGTCTGATTGCAAAAATTTGCTGGTTTGAAAAGAGGAAACTTCCGGTTTACCTTTATTATTAATTCGTACGTAGTTTTACTCGTAATTCATTTTTGTATATTCCTGATGTAATAACTTGTAATAACTCTAATAATACACTTCGTCCCAACTAACCAAACATTAAAACCCTGTCCTAAATTAATAATTTACTATTTGATATAAAATCAAATAATCTTGATTCAAAATCCCAATGAAATATTCACTGAAATATGTGACATTTACAACAGCCAATGCCTGTTTTATATACAAATAAGCAGGTGGATTTCAATGATAAAATATTATATAATGGACATCAAAAATGGGTACCGTCCTTGCTAACAAAAATCAGAACAACTTATGTACTGTTCACCAAATTTCAACAAATAATATTTGATGATGAATGATTGACTTTTAGACACATAGCAAATTTCATAGACATCATATCGGGAGTAGTTTACACTGTTTTTAAGGAACGTTTGATGGTAAAAAAGGCTTGATACTCAAAGGTCACCCTATATTTTAAAACATGAGTGAAAACAACAGCGTGTTAGAAAGTCTTAACAATTATTTTAAAATTTCAGTAATTGTAGTTATCCACGTTTGTTTTATATTCAAATAGATATTGGAACATGAATCTGTTGCTTAAAACCCTCAAAACAAAATTTACCATAAGATGTACTTGATAAAAACAGGGAAGGTCTGACAAAAGCAAAGAATTGCAAGAGAACAAAAACAGATTTATATGCAATTTTCTTAAATATTAGTGGTATTGTTGTTCAAATTCTTATTCGGGAAGATAGTTCAATTTCTGGAGAAGTCTATAAAGCAATTTTTTGAAAAAAAAAATCGAAAGGTTTATAAGAGGAAGACACAGAATCAGGAATCCACTACATTGAATTTCTTCATGAGAGCGTCCAAACCCGCATGTCCTGAGGAGTAAAGGGGTTTTCGGGATAGACAGAAAGTTAAGGTTTTTTGAAACACATTAACAATATTCGTCAGATCTTTGACCTTTTGACTTGTTTCTATTTCCAAACTTGAAAAAAACACCTTTCAGAAGGTAGAAACAAGTCCAGGAAATCATTGGATCTGCCATTTTCGAGTATACTAAGGGTCATACCCAAATGAGTTCTAAAAACAATCAGAAATTGGATAAAAAGTGTTACGGAAATGTGTTTTAATCAAAAGAGATTAATAAGTAAAATCATGAAGACTAAATCATTGAAAAGCGTCTTTAAATTCTTTCTGAGCACCGAGGACATTATTTATTGAACAGCCCTCGTATACGCCTGTCATACTTTACAGATTCTATTTCATTTTGTTTGTTCCAACAGTACTAGAACGCCTGGAACAGAAGGTTTATTCATTGTACTACGTCGCCTAGCGTACCCATACATTTCTTTATTTGATCGATCAATATCTAGACATTTTGACATCTTTAACAGTGTCCTAAATATCATTTATGACAAATATGCTTTCAAGTTGAGGAACTTGGATCAATTTTGAGTAAAATAAAATAACGAGAGTCTGCTGAAGCTATTTATGACATTGATTCCTCTTACAAACTGTATCCCACTGCTGGTGGTTGACAGATGGCACAGTGAGGCCAATTTGAAGACCAATAAAACGTTCAGGAAATCAAAGTGAGAAACAATATTCAATATAATTAATAAACAAACCTTTCTGCACATATGTTTTCCTGTAGCATTTAGAATAAACAAATATTCACGGTAGTAAACAAAATATTTAAAAAAAAATCTTTAATAAAGTTACATGACAAAACAAAGAATAAACTTTTAGTCTTAACGAAAAAAAATAAAGGGAGGCGTTAATTAAGATTAAAAAAAAAGACTCAAAAGTTATTAAATAATGGGAGACCACACAAATACAAATAACAATGTTGCTTTACTTGGATTATGTACACCTTAAACAATAAATAATCACTTTTTGTAGGTTTTACTTTCCGAAGGGTCCGTTTTCGAATATCTTTCCCGATGTTTTTTTTCCTCTTCCGTTCTCTTTCTCTATCTCAACCTTGTCTTTATTTCTTTTGCACAGCTTGTATATTTTTGAGAGAGTGTTTTTATTTTAATTCAACATCATTTATTTTGTGGTTGATAAAACAGATTCAAAAATGGAATACACAACATTTGAGGAGGATTTATTTCATGCTTGGTCTACAAGAAAATTCTGAAAACATGCAGTTTGAACAGCTGCTTTGAATGCGATTTATTAGGTTAACAATGTGTGAACATTTCCCGTTATCCCTTGATTTTGTTTGTAGCTTTTAGAACTGGTGAAGTACACCGTTTTGATCACTTACTTATATCATTTTACAATGTAATTTCCACTCATGAAATCATTAAGGATTTCTGAAATATGTATCACAAAGTCCATGACTAGGACAATTAGCTGAGAACAGACTGGTGTAAAAATTGAACTTTAGAATGCACATCTTCACTTTCATCTTTAAAATGACACCAAAATATACGAACATAGGAAGATTGTTTTCTTCAATTTTTTGGGATATTTCTAAACGTATCTGAATTTTGACTTAACCTTTTTCCCAGGGTATGGTCTGAAGGTTCAAAATATAAATAAAATCATAATTAAAATATCATAATTGATAAACTATACTTATTAGAGGTACCAACCAAAAATTTCACATTATAAAATTTATTGCAATATAGGAAGGGCAAACAACTTTTAATAAAAACTGCAGAAATACGCCTATTATATATGATTTTATGCATGCTCGTTGGCAGAATAGGCCATGCCTGCATTTTAAATTAATAAATTGTTACATGGAACAGATGAACTCCAGTATCAGACTTATAAAAACACAGTTGATGACAAAATGTTAACGATTTACAAGTTTGGATTTCCAGAAAGCCTGAAATGTCATCTCTTTGGTATCAATAATGTCAAAGAAATAAAACAGAAAGGGAAATATTTTAATGCAATGAATATATGGATTATTACACCTGAAGTTCCCAAATGACTTATTCAGCAAACTCCACAGTAAAGTACGCAGTTTCTTTTGGCCGCAGTATATATATGGAAAGCATGGACGTCTGCGAGTGCACCCAAAGCGATTTTTGGTGAAATATCATTCTAGCGGTATTTGTGCTTCTGGGTGTTTACAATTTACTTAAATTCAAATACTTTCCTTGAACTATATTTTCTTAACACAATACGTACGGAATTATCAACAATACTTATCATTCATTTAAAAGCAGCTAACCATTAAAGTTTGACAGGAATTAATTTAATAAATCCAATTACAGACTAAAAAATTAACATAAAATTAGAGTTGACCACTCTTCTTTCATTTTTTGCAGAATCTAATTGTAAGCTTGTTCTATTGTGCGAGAACCAGTTTTCCCTTCCCGTCAACAAATCTACATAGAAATCACGTCATTGTCAATTCTCCTTGTGTGGCTTACCAATTTAATAAGGCATAGTATTGAGGATCAATATATATACAACACACCGAAACTATAGATATTTATAAGCATCGTACTTCTTTTCTAAATTTTCCTTGGCTTTCAAATAGGCCTGAACCGAAAGTAGATCACACACCCCTAAGCTAGTTCATCTAAAAGAAAACCAGTTTGCAGGCTACTTGGAACTCTGTAAAACATCGAGGACTCCCGAAAGATTAATGGAGGCTTACACTAGGACTTCACTTCCGGCATACAATCTTAATGTGTCATCTCCCGAGGGAGATGACAATAAGCTGAAAGTTTCTGCAAACTTATGTTCACTCATGAAATTTTACCATAGTTCCTCTGGCGACTGGTGCGACTGAAAAGCTGCAATACTGATGCAACTGAGGTCTGGGTCGGCTCTGTTCAACTGACCATCTATTGGCAATCATACTTATTGCAGCCATGTCAATGTAATAAGAAAAAACATTGATTACTCTTTACAACATTTGAATAACCTGCAAAAATATAGAAAAACAAAGATTGTTCCTTAAAGTGATGGGTTAGGATGGGAGGGGTTTCATTTAGACTGTCATCATTCTATCCGTTTTAGGAACCAAGTAGAGATGTGAAAGGTGCTTAACCAAAGTCCCTTGTTCTACCTAGACTATCCTCTTTTCTAACGTTTCCTAGAAATTCCTGTTTATTAGTCCAAACCGGTTTTAATTCAACACACCCGGAAGTCCCCTTTAAGTCCTCATAATGCAAGTCAAATGAATTCAAAATAGACCAAAGGCATTCTTTTTTAATTGGAATCCGAATGTAAACAAAGGACAATAACTCTAATTTGTTTACCTTCTCATAGGGTGGTAAATCCTAGCCTTTGTGCTCGTGATTCTGAGAATGCCTGACCAATAAAAGATTGGACTGCAAGGTTTCTAAAAGTGAAAATAGTAGACCTACCCACAATTACTATATACAGTTCACTGCAAGACTTTGAACATGTATGATTATACTGACACGAATTCCTGTCACAGACTCCATAAAGATTATCATCAAAACATTTTAGAAAGCCTGTTACCGAAATCCTGCTGTAATTATTACTGGGACCAGTAGTAGGAGACATATAGAACAGTCAGCGCTCCTGATCTGTATACTGCTCCTTGAAATGAAAGGATTATTTACTCTCTTCAACATAAATTTCAAATCATAAGTTTTCCAACTTAACTAAACACTGGCAACCTGCTGTCTACCTAACGTACATTGAACATGTAGATGAAAATCTCTAATAAGTTTAAGGGACTGCTATTGAAGATATAAGAAAAATGCATTATCTACTACCTTTTCTATTCTTTCTTTTCACCCAAATAACACAATTCAAAGACTTTTATAATTTTCGAATAACATAAATTTATAACTGCATCAATAAAACTAAATAAATCTAATTTCCTTGTAGTGATATATATATATATATATATATATATATATATATATATATATATATATATATATATATATATATATATATATTTATGAAGCACATTTTACAACAACTCTTAACCCAACATAACTGTCCTCAGTGAAGATATATTAATATAGAAAGCACAAAGAAATTCACTTTTACATGGATACCCACTTCCGCCCCAGCCCGGGGTTGAACTCTCGACCTTCGGAATCTGTCTCCTAGCAGTGCAGGAACAGCGCGCTAGACCGCTCGGCTATCTAGGCAAGTCAAAAAAACTTGCTTTCGATGCCGATGGAATTCTCGCGGCGCTGCCCTACACTACACGGTCATTGAGAATAGAAGTGAGATACAGTTATTTGGACATTAGTTTTAACAGAGGATTGTTACCAATACATGTTGTAATGAAATTAATTATTATTTATAAAGCACATTTTACAACAACTCTTAAACTAACATAACTGCCCTCAGTGAAGAAATATTAATATAGAAAGCACAAAGAAATTCACTTTTACATGGATACCCACTTCCGCCCCAGCCCGGGGTTGAACTCTCGACCTTCGGAATCTGTCTCCTAGCAGTGCAGGAACAGCGCGCTAGACCGCTCGGCTATCTAGGCAAGTCAAAAAAACTTGCTTTCGATGCCGATGGAATTCTCGCGGCGCTGCCCTACACTACACGGTCATTGAGAATAGAAGTGAGATACAGTTATTTGGACATTAGTTTTAACAGAGGATTGTTACCAATACATGTTGTAATGAAATTAATTATTATTTATAAAGCACATTTTACAACAACTCTTAAACTAACATAACTGCCATCAGTGAAGAAATATTAATATAGAAAGCACAAAGAAATTCACTTTTACATGGTGCACATCCTGCACTGCTAGGAGACAGATTCCGAAGGTCGAGAGTTCAACCCCGGGCTGGGGCGGAAGTGGGTATCCATGTAAAAGTGAATTTCTTTGTGCTTTCTATATTAATATTTCTTCACTGAGGGCAGTTATGTTAGTTTAAGAGTTGTTGTAAAATGTGCTTTATAAATAATAATTAATTTCATTACAACATGTATTGGTAACAATCCTCTGTTAAAACTAATGTCCAAATAACTGTATCTCACTTCTATTCTCAATGACCGTGTAGTGTAGGGCAGCGCCGCGAGAATTCCATCGGCATCGAAAGCAAGTTTTTTGACTTGCCTAGATAGCCGAGCGGTCTAGCGCGCTGTTCCTGCACTGCTAGGAGACAGATTCCGAAGGTCGAGAGTTCAACCCCGGGCTGGGGCGGAAGTGGGTATCCATGTAAAAGTGAATTTCTTTGTGCTTTCTATATATATATATATATATATATATATATATATATATAGAAAGTTAAAACTCTTAGTTATTGTAAATCTCATTATACAAATGGTTGGTTTATTTAAAAACAAGTTCTATGTATTAACACGCCGTTATGGAGCTTATTTCATTTTGTTTTGTGTTACCCTTGCATTACATGTTTTTACTGACAACTGGGTTAATTAATGGATCAAGGACTTGCTTTGGTATAGAGTAAGTAACCATATCAAGTGAATGTTAATTAATTACGCTAACAGTCTGCTTGTATATTTGATGTTCATCTGTAGGGGAAAACCGAGATGTTGCCCAGAGTATAAAGAAAAGGATGGTTCATGTGTGTGTAAGTTGAATCTTATCTAGATATACTGGAAATATTAAAAACATAGCTATTTCAATTATAGTGTACGCATATATAATTTGAACAGGTGAGCGATTCTTTTGTAACTCTGTTTTGTTTGACTGTTTCTTTAACGTCCCTTCGAGGATTTTCACACATATCGAACTTCTTCTCTAACTCGGCAACAAGGCCTTTGGACAATGAAAATTATTTCGAGCCAGCACCAGCTGCAACACGAGGACTCGGTTTATGTTCCCTCACCAAATGGACTTCTCTCCAAGCCCTACAGTGGGATACGAACCCATGACGCAAGAATCAAGGATTTTAAACAATACTTTACTAAAATAACTGTTGAAGGTTTGAGAAATATTTTTAGATGGAAAATCTTAACACAATCTCATTAATACCCGGATAAAAGAAATTAATAGCAACATTTAATTTGCATATTCATAAACAAAGCTGAACGTCATGAGAACCCACAAGCATAGCTTACCATCCAAGCCCTAGAGAACTAAGAACCCACTAGCAGAGGCCTCGACTCAGGACTCAAAATGTAAATTATATACGGCACCACTTTTGATGCATAAAATGCGCTTTTCGACACAAACTGACTCTTCAGGGCTGCTCATGTAGTAAAAAGTATATAATCTAATAGCCTCTTGTCAGCTCCCCAAGGGTTATTAGTTAATTACATATTTGGGATTTCCAACAATAGGGCATGGGCATCACTTAATTGTAAATCAAATTAAAAAAATAAGATTTTCAAAAACTCGAAAAAACTTGGAAAATTCTTAATCATTTTTTTCAAAGGTAACGTACATAACAACGTACAACTCTTCTTCACTATATAATTATATCATTATTCGCAATAAATTAAGAACTATATAGAGTTTTGTTATAGACAAATGCTACTTCAATAAAAATGGATACAAAAATTGTCCTATCTTGTAATTGGTCATCAACAAAATTTCTTTGTTTTAAATGACTCTGATTCTACACACAAGTATTGTGAACTTAACATGTAAAGGATGCTAAAGCTCCTCAACATTTATGAGGTCTTCGAAGCCCAGTTGCGGATGGTGATCGTTACAAATTATGTCTTGTTCTATAAATGAGTACTGGATAATTTAGTTGAATTTTCCACACTGCTTTAAGACAGATATAGATGGGTTTTTCTCCCTTGCTTAATGAAATTTTGCAAAAAGCAATGGTCTTTACATTTGATGGTTTACTTTCTAGTAGCCATAAGTATGGTGTTAGAAGCACTAACATGTAAAAGCCGGGAGTTGAGGGTAGGGTGGTTTTCGTTTTCTTCAAGGACAACTACCGTTCACGGTAGCTCAGTCGGTAGAGCGCTCGCTCCGTGATAAGGAGGTTGTGAGTTCGTATCTCAGCCGCGACTGACCTAGTCGATGAAATGGGTAGCAACTGTTCCTTCGCCATGCACTCGGCACTTTTAAGTGAAAGTTGCGGGTCCTTCGGATGAGACCTTAAAAACCGAGGCTCCGTGTCAGCGGCAGGCGTTTGAACGATAAAGATCCCTCACTGCTCAATGGTCCTTAGTGCCGAGTAAAGGTCAAAATTTGAAGCCCTTCACCGGTATACGGTGACGTCTCCATATAGAGAACACCAAACACGCAACGAACGAACGTATCTCGACGATATTAACCGTATTACTAGTTTATAAATACCATCACTCGCTTTAATATACAGTGTATGTATTTTGTAATTATTTCAAAGGTGGATTCAGCACCAGCGTGCCGAACGTGCGCCCCCTCTCCCATTGATTTTTTAATTTTGTTTGTATTATCTTAAAATCAACAGGAAAACACCTCTAATTTCTTATAGAGTTCCTCAGTTTCTGGAGGCTTCGCCCCTCAATCGCGCCCCTGGATCCCCACAAGGGCTTTGTCCTGGACCAACTGGGGCTTTAATGCAGCCCCCAGACTTCCCAGTCTTCTACTGCACCCCCACGTTTTGAAATTCCTGGATCCGCCGCTGAATAAATATATATTTAGACAGTTTAACTACTAGTACATATTTCTACACTTCCTAGTAAGATATGAACGACAAATATCGGGTTATTATATCTATGTCGGGTTCCTTATATCCACACCCTAGATGGAAACTTGCATCTATTGTTCAATTGTGCTCAGCTCTTGCACAGCGTCGTATTGATAATTGTTACAACCTATAAGTATGGCACGCCAAATTCACAAAAATGAGATATACTTGATTTATCAACTCTAAACTATAGTTTACAAACCGTAAACTATAGTTAACAAACCGTAACTATAGTTAACAATTCGTTAACTATAGTTAACTATAGTTTTCATTTGTAAAACTATATTTAACGATTGTTAACTATAGTTTACGAATGTAATCTAAGTTTATCTGTCTGTAATAAAACGTTAGTTAACAATAGTTTTGTTGATAAACATAGATTCACGTCTGTAAACTATAATTTACAATCGTGAACTATAGTTAAGAGTTGTTAATCATAGTTTCACAAATCGTGAAACTATATTTATCAGATCGTCAACAATAGTTAAGAGTTGTAAACCATAGTTTACAAATCGTGAAACTGTATTTATCAGATAATCTGTGTTTTTCGATCGCAAATGATTATTTCCGGTGTTAAGTATAGTTTTACGGTTGTGAAACATAAATTATCGCGTTAACTATGATTTATAGATGTAAAATATATATTCAAGTTCAACTTGTTAAATATACTTTGCAGTCCGTAAACTATAGTTCACAACCGATAAACCTAGTTTTTCAACTGTGAAACTATGTTTAGCTCATTTTTGTGAATTTGGCGTAATTCATTATCAAAATAAACAAAGGTCATCCTTTAACATGGGTGGATCCAGAAAGTTTTGAAAGGAGGGGGGTCCAGGTCAGTGTACCCAGCACTCATGCATAGAATCACACCATGGCTACTTCAATTTCGTACCTTCTTTTATAAGAAGGGGAGCTCCAACAACATTTGACAAGCAAAAAAAAAACAAAAAAACAAACAAACAAACAAACAAACAAAAAACAAAAAGCAAACAAAAAAAAAAAAAAAAACAACAACAAAAAACAAAAAACAAAAAAAAAAAACAAAAAAAAAACAAAAAAAAAAAACAAAAAAAAAAAAAAAAAAAAAAAAAAAAAAAAAAAAAAAAAAAAAAAAAAAACAAAACAAAAAAAAAAAAAAAAAAAAAAAAAAAATGCATTAAAATTGGGAGGCAGTAGAGGGGGGCTTCGTGTCAATTTTATGTTTGTTACATTATTTTCAGTCTTGAATCTGCGTATTTTCCGGCAACGAAAAGATGTGGAGGGAGCTTCCAAAACAAAAAATATTATTTAAAACTGGACCAAAAGATTATTTTCAGAAAAAGGAGCCCCCTCCTTCTGCATACTACAGAAACTTTCACATTTTTCTATATTGATTAGGTATCTTAAGTTCGCTGGAATCTTCCTTGCATGTTACTTGTGGATGTTCGGAGCTCTTAGACGGGGTTGTGAAGGTACACGGAGGAAAGCAAATACGCGAAAATCTACAGATCTTTTAAGGGGGTCAAACCCCCGGACCCCCCTCTGGTCTGCCAATGATTTAATATAATATAGATCAATTTTCATTTATTATAAGTTAAGTATAAATTAAAAGAATCAATAAATACGCACCTGAACATATGCATATATTTATATCATACATGTACTGGTACATGGAACACCAAAGCCATTATACTTATCAAAAATAAGAAAAATATTGAAAAATAATTTTTATTTTCCTGTACGTGTGATTCGTCCGTACGTTTCGTCAGTTACACAGGTAATCACAAAGTAAACAACTTTACCTTTCGTAAAACAGATATTCGTTCGTTACGTGTTTGGTGTTCTCTTATGAGTGAAAAATTCTCGAGAGGGACGTTAAACAATATACAATCAATCAATCAATCAATCAAGGACAACTCATTAGTGCTTTAAGATGACCCTTTATTTTGTTGAATTTTAAAAATATTGAGCTAAACATTTAAATTGTATCGTAAAAAAAAATTAAAGCTTCCGTTCATTGTCTTCAAGTTTAAAAGTAAGTCATCGATTGTAAAAGTCAGCGCTCCTCGCAAAAAATCAATAGGAATGAAAAAAAACTAATACAAAACATTCTTGGGTAATGGGGGTTTAAATTGTTAAAATGAAGGGCCAAGCCCTCTTACATGTATTAGGGGAGATAATCAAGAAAAGACAAAAATGGGTGGGGTCATGCATTGAAAGATCTTCTTAAGAATCACTGGACCATAAAAGCTGAAACTTGTGTGGAAACATCCTGGGGTACTGTAGAATCTAAATTGTACAACCCATGATCCCCAGGGGTAGTGCGGGGTTACAAAAGGTATTACTAAGGGGAAATCTGATGAAGAACAGCATGGCCAAAGCAATTCAGTTTGTGGTAAATTATTCAACTTTTAAGCGCATGCGTACAATGAAGAGGAGGTAGTGAAGCAATATTTATGTGTAGGGTTAGAAAAAAAATTGTTTACTTTAATGTTTCTCTGTAGAAGTAGATTTTTTAGGATCAGATGAACATTGGGTGTAATACTGTAGTGACATACACCTTAAAGCCTTGATTCTGAAATGAGGTTAATTTTCTGAAAACTAATATCTTCAAGAACTTAACAAAATTTGCAAGCGTCATGCAATAAAAAATTTAAAATCTAAAAATTCTGCTTTTCTCAATTTCCCGTTTTCACGTCTCGGTATCTTTTTAAGCATTATTTTATTAATAGCACATTTTTTGCAGTGATAACCGAAATAGTTAATGGACCTGGAGTTTGCAAGGATAACAGGTAATTACGTTCTAGAAATATTGATGTAAATTTAACGTCAAGTATTCTTTATTGAATTAACGAAGCTAATCGTTTATCTGTAGTGGAAATCTGAGATGTTGCATTAATTATCAACAACACGGCTATGACTGCAAACGTAAGTTGAATTTTTTAATTAAATAAAAAAATAATTTCATGTATCTCTAGTCTTATTCAATTACATGTAGACCGTGACTAGACCGGTCAGGGTAGCCTAGTGGTAGAGCGTTCGCTTCGTGATCGGGAGGCCCGGGTTCGATTCTCGATCGCGGCGCCGCGTCATACCTAAGACGTAAACATAGGGAGTGACTGTTCCTTCGCCAAGCGCTCGGCACTAGAAGTGAAAGTCACGGGTCTTTCGGATATGACCTTAAAAACGTAGGTCCCGTGTCACGGTAGGCGTTGGCACGATAAAGAACCCTCACTGCTCAATAGCCCTGAGTGCCGAGTATAGGTCTAAATCTGAAGCCCTTCACCGGCATCGGTGACGTCTCCATATGAGTGAAAAATTCTCAAGAGGGACGTTAAACAATATATAATCAATCAATCAATTACATGTAAATATTGTATAACGGTGATTCAGATGTATAGTTGTGTGTCATAAGTGAATATAATTTTAATTTTTTCTCTATATATTTCATTGAAAACAACATTTCGTAAAATCACTGGCAAATGATCAATTTTTTGTCCAATTCAATTATTAGTTTCAATACTTAAACCAGAAAATGTTTAGTTATCTTTCTTTAAATGATCATTACATATTTAATTTTTTGTAAAAGATGGCTGATAAGTTCTAAATTCAAGACCAATGCTGACTAATTCATAGTGAATGTGTGACTTAAAATTTCATGTCGTACTTAAATTACAATATTTTAAATTATTAATGGTGATCAGATTAAAAAAATGTTAATATCAACAACAACAAAAAAAAAATGCATAATAGAGATATTTATTACAAAATCTGTCAAGAAATATCACACCAGTGATTTTACAAAATGTTGTTTTTACCGAAATATATTGAGAAAAAACTTCACTTTCGGAAATTTGAAAATGAAAGAACTTCTTTGTGCTGAACCAGTACTTTATGAGACAATGATTCTAATATTACACAGTCTTATCCTAAAAACCGGTCTCCAGGTCCCGCAGTGGGATTCGAACCAGCAACAGCAAGGATCAACTCCTGTCTCTGAATCTCTGTAGCAAAATTGTCAATCACTGAGCCACAAGGACAACTCCAAAAAAGATGAAGATAACGAACATTGATTAATTTCATAAATCCAATAAAACGTAGTGTGAATTGGGGAAACAAAGACATACCTCTAAAAATACCAGACATGGGATCAGGTATATCAAGCATCTCCACCTGCTTTTGTATTTATTAGATTTATAGAGTACTTCAGATGAAAGAGTAAAATTAAAGGTGCGCAATTGCATTATGTTATAAAGTATTTTTGAAAGTTTCATTCAGTTTTACTCTGCGGTATTATACCGTATAGGAGGAGTTGCGGATAAGAGATGGGTACTCTTCAACATTATAGAAAAATAGCAGTGTCCATGTTTTGTTCTGGGAAACCCAAAATTATGTGTCTGATCAAAAGTAAAATAGGAGGTGCGCAATGGCACTATGTAACAACGAGTCTGTGAAAAACTCATGAAATTTCATTCAGTCATATAATAGGAGTTGCGGATAAGAGATGAGTACACACCAAAGTGTAATAGACGGACGGACTTACTGATCACTATACCCTCCCACTTTTCATGCAGGGGGGGGGGGGGTAGAATAACTTTGACGTTTGTTGATAAACATTGTACCTTTCATAAAGTATTTTAAGGCTGCATTTCATTTCCGGAATTTTTGGTAATTATCATTTTTCATTTTCGACATTTTTCATTTTTCATTTCCGACATTTTTTTGTTTTCATTTCCGATATTTTTCAAATACATATATAGTACTTTTAGTAACAGATCTGAATACTTTACTTATGAAAAATTTAAAGAAAAAAATCATAAATAAAAACATTGAAATCCAAAAACAAAACAAAAAACAAAATATGTCGGAAATGAAATAAAAAATGTCGGAAATGCTAGGCATATTTCCGGAAATGAAATGCAGCGTATTTTAATCTCTAACGCTTGGAACCCAGACAAATTTTAAACATTTTGAAACCTTACCTAGAATATTGAACGCCTTAACTTTAAAATTTTTAACATTCTGAAACCTTACCTAGTAATTGTCGTGTACTCATTATTTGAATTTCTAATTCAATAATTAGTAAACGACACAATCTTTAATAAAAATTATTGGCATACCTCTGAAAAAGCTAAAAAGCCAAAATCTACACTTGTTGGAGAAATCCACTTAACGGTGTATATGTTAGGAGAGCGATGAAATAAATCTAAACTGATACCCCTATCTGTAAAGGATGGATGTAGTTAATAATGTAAATAAAACGAAAGATGTAACAAACTAAATTTTGGTTTATAAGAAATATGTATTTCGGGTTTTAAAGATTAAATTTATGTGATTCCCGAAACTAATTATTTGATTGAACTTTTTTTCTCGGACACAAATAATACTACACTTATTCTAAGTTTTATTTTTTATGAAAAAAATAAAGGAAAGAAAAGCAATAACAAGCATCATGTAAGTACTTAATAAAATATCTATAGAAATGTTTTCATCTCTATACTGTGTTGCCTATGCGTATTGCAAAAAAAGTAGAAAATTGAGTTAATTTATATTATGCCTGGAGAAGAAATTATTATATTGTTGAAAGAGATATAACTAAAATCATGAATTTTGAATCATTTAAGGACATTTCGGTATTCATATTTAGTATCATCATTGAATATAAGCTTCAAGTATACACAAAATAATTTTAAAAAATATTCTCCATTTAAGTACAAAGAAATCTTTACAGTATAATTCCCAAACAATATGCAAAAACTCATCATAGTAGCTCTACATTTCCCTTTTAAGTCAAATTGTTGTAAAGTCATACCACTTAAAGCCCAAAAATGAGCACCAGACACATCTCTTTCATATTTTACTTATAAAAGACGTGAATGGTAATCGAAATACCAAGCTATATGATAAACGTGATGACTTTAACTTTACAATCGTCAAATTCCCTTATACGTATGCAACAATATACCTTCATCACCTGCATACGGAATTTATATATCTCAGTTGATTCGATAAGCAAGAGCATGCTCTAAGTATGAACAATTTCTAAAAACAGGTAACTTATTAACAAACAATTTTATGAAACAGAATATCAGCAGTCTCGTTTAAAACCATTATTTCGTTAGTTCTATGGTCGATACAATAATCTTGTCAGCAAATACAATTTGTCATCGAGTCAAATGCTCACTGACATTTTTCATACCAATTGTTAGTCTTATTCATACACTGAATTGACGACAAATTTTTCCGTTATCTCCCGGACATGACAAGGAACACTCGGCGATTTGTGACCGGTCTGCAGGGGATGCTCATTCCTCCATTGCACCTGATCCCACCTCTGATGTTTTGGAGTTCCGTGTTTACTCTACTCCTATTTTGCATTTTCTAATGGACTTTTGGTCTTGAATACTGTTCGTTATATCCATATGTTTCTTTAAAAAAAACGCACACACACAAAAAGGTTTAAATGTGAAGGAATTTTTTTTCTCTACATCTCCGTTAATTGTGCAGTTTTTTCTTTTCCTTTATATTTTTACAACGTTATTTTAAATCAATAAAAAAAAAAAAAATAAAATGAGACTGCAGGAAACCCTTACAACATAAAATTTACATTAGTCCTCATAATTAAAAAGCAAATCATGCTTTTGTACGTTTAGTTACAAATTTGATATTTCAAAATAATAGTTTAATCAAATTGTTTCACAGAAGCCACGGTTAATTATGTATAAATCTGAGGGGAGGGGAAAACACATTCCTTGTAATTATTCATGCACAAAAATTGTTATTATAATGCAATTATGAAAATTTGAACAATTTTTTATTCAATAAATCTTTATGCAATCATTCTATTATCCAGGCGGTGGACAGTTTTTGAAAGTAAATTGATTTCTTGACGATGCAAATATACATAATTATATCATCTTATAATTATGTCGTCTTTAATCGTTTAATGTTTTAAATGAAGTCAGTAAATTGCCTGGAATTCATATCCTAGTCTAATGTCTAAATAAGAAAATTAACACAGTAAAGTATTTGATAGTACATGTATGTAGTAAGCCTCGCTCTGTTTAAGTGAATTTGACAAGTAAATGATTTAAATCAAGTCGAAAAGGATCTCTTACGGAAATCTAATTCACAAATTCCACAACGAAGAACCTTGAATGTAGAATTGTACTACGTTCATGCCTAGACATGATAGCCAAAAGGGTCACATTCATCCTTGCATTTAATATATTGTAAAATAGTATAAAT
The DNA here is from genome assembly GCF_032062105.1 of Saccostrea cuccullata. NCBI lineage: Eukaryota > Metazoa > Mollusca > Bivalvia > Ostreida > Ostreidae > Saccostrea > Saccostrea cuccullata. The sequence continues at coordinate 90,984 of NW_026938087.1, forward strand.
ATAGTTGTATATTAAATAGAGCATTATTACAGTAATCCTTTTGAAAGTAAAGCAGAAGTAATACTAGTCCTTTACCGACAATTGTAATCTCATGTTTTCCTTTAAAATATTAAAAAAAATCATGTTAATGTTTCGCAACAGTAGTTTTTGATCTATCAGGTAGACTCACCAAATCCAATTTATAATCTACAAGCGCTTAAAAGGTTTGGAAAAATAAGTAAGACAGACTGGCATACATAGAGATAAACATATATATTCCAACGCATTAGTAAAATTTATAGCTAAATAATTTAAAAAAGAATAATTTTAATTTACTATTTGCTGTGAATATTGCTGGCTTTCATATTCTGAGCCGTCTATTCTTGCCTTTCCGTATTATTTTTTAAAGTCTTTAAAGGTAATACACTAAGTTTGAAATAAAGTTTGATAATAAAGTGTCTTAATATTGAAAATGTAATGCTTAATATCATATTTTTATATACTTCAAGTTGCGCATTTTTTTTCAATTATTTAAAGCGTTATTTAATTAGATTAATCCTTCACGAAACATTTTGCAAGTCTACAATTGATCCAGAAAGGTAGATTAAGAAAAAAATCAAGAATAAGTAATTGGTTTAAAACTTATAAAATATATACACTATTGATGTTACAGCCTGTGAAATAGGTACATATGGTTTAAACTGTTCTGGAGGATTATGTCCTAATGGATACTATGGATTTGGCTGTATGGGAACATGCCACTGTACAAATGACCAGTATTGTGACAGAAAGATAGGATGTAGTTACAAAACTTACCCCAATATTATAAACGGTAAGAATTTTAAAGATAGTAAAATAAGTACCACTGACCGGTTCTGTGACAGAATGGCAGGGTTTGTCCTATATGTAAATACTACAGTTGACAATTGTAAGAAAAAACTTTTATTTCTATCTTTAATTAATATATTTAGAGGTACTGTGAGCAATTAGCTCACTAAATGATACCCCCGCCTCCCTTATGGTTATAAAGGCAAAGTCCATGTTTTGCACACGGAGACCAGAAATAAATGTCAGATCAAAAAGTAAAATAGTAGGTTCACAATGGCATTATGCAATAAAAAAATCTGTAAAAGTATCATTAAATTTAATTCAGTGGTATAGGATTGCAGACAAGAGATGGGTATCCTTTAATATTATAGATAGAATGGTCGTGTCCATGTCTTGCTCCGGGAAACACAATACAATACAAGAATTGGATAAAAGAGGGGTATCTCAAAGCAAAACAGACGGACGTGAAGAGAGACAGACGGACATACATCCGCATCACTATACATCCTCCTGCTTTTCAAGCTGTGGTATAAAAAAGTATGCAAAATTTTGGTTTTCACACTTAAAACAATGTTTTAACATGAACATTTTATAACATATACTTGTAAGTTATGTGACAATAGTGACATATTCATTTTAACGTCGTCGATGGATATTCATTTCACTGACATTTTGCAACCAAAAGATCTTTTTGGAAGGGGGTGGGGGAACTTATTGACTTTATATTACTACCTGTACTGTTTAAAACAGAGGGATGTTCCTTTAACAGGTAACACCTTCTCCTACAGGCCCCAGGATCATGAAGCATCTTAAGCTTATGTAAAAAAAAACTTCATGTTATGCTTGAATGTTGTGAAAGTCAAGAAGATGAAAATTGAAATGATTTCCAATATTCATTCACAAAAGTGTTGTAATTTGCAAATTTGAAGATTAATTCATTTATTAAAAACATTTTAGAGGCAATTGAAAATTTGACTTAAGTCTAAGTCTGTTTCAAAATCCTGGGGCCTGGACACCTGTGATCCCACCTAGAGAATTTCTAGGGTCCCGTGCTTTTATATTCTGTTCTCAGTTCTCAACGTTGTTTTTTTAAGAAAGAATTTGTTAATTGAATCAAAATTAGAATTCCTATAAAAATACAATTTTATTCTTATTTTTTGGGTGGGGTAGGGTGGGAGGGTCATGTGGTTGTATTACAGTGTATATAGCTTCTTATAATTTCTGCATATTTATTAATTTAAATATTTGTTTAGAGGAACAAATTGAAACAGGCAGAACGGTTTCAATTGGTGAAAAAGTGTTATACGTGGTCTTAGGGGTCTTCCTAACTGCTGGAATTTTTTCGACCATCATCATCGTCCGTAAGAGGTACATTTTCTTCTATCCTTCTCCTACCCCCCCCCCCTTATCTGCCTATAAAGTCTCTGCAGAACAAGCACATGATTTATGAAAAATGTATGTGAAATCAAACTTACATTAATTTCATATACCGGTATTTGAATGTTAAATATTATAACTTTTGTTCTTGACAAATTAATACAAAATAAATTAACACATAAGGCATAATTCGTAAATTGAGCTCGAATTTAGATACATGTATAGACTGGTCAGTTATTTACAACGCTCCAAAGTAAAAAGTCGTCATATCGATAAATGAACCGAATGTCATCATTTTTTGCACAAAAGAGAAATTCAAATATATTCATTGTTTTTTTTCTTCAGAATGCAATCTCAAAGAGAGTCAAGGTACATTGCATCTATGTTCTTACCACAGTTTTATGCTAATCCAGTTCGTGAAAGAGGAGGAGATTCAAATGCAGACTATGAAGTCGTTGACACTCGGTCGAAAATCGAAGGCTCCGGAAAAAGTCCTGTATGCAATGATCAAGAAAATGAATATTTGGAAATAGTTTAAAAGACATATTAATTTACAATTTTTGTTAACGATTCTTGTTTATTTTTAAGATATTTTAATTTTAACAATATAGGAAAACCATAACATACTCACATACTTGAAATGAATACTGTAAAACGAGACAGCTCATAAATTTAAGACAGACAATATTATTCAGTCTGGCAAAAAAAATATTTTCATTTAAATACATGTAGCAACAACAACTTATATGGCTACATAATAAATAAATACACATATATAGTCGAATAAACTTTTTTTCAAGTGAATTTTCGCCCTTCAATAATGACTTGTTATTTGCATTAATATTATTTTCACTTCGTTACGTCCCACAATGCAGAAAACTTTGGAAAAAAGATGAACAGAGAGCACAAAAATTTCCAAGTTTATCCAGAGTTCCTAACATTTATATTATTGGCTGGGTTACATGTTTATTAGTAAGAATAGTGTCATGTGACTTGTCAGCATGTTTAGATATTATACTTTCATTTCAAGTGGTTAAATCGTATTCGTAGAGAAACATTTGTTTAAAAACACTATTGCCTGTATAATGTATAATGAAGCCAACAGTCAACATTGCTTGACGACAGGTGATATTCCAAAAAAAGTTGATTTGCATAATGCGCAAAGTTTAGCGTAATATGTATTTGTATAAAATATTCAGTATAATATTACTATACACCTATTTACTGGCTATGAGGACAATAGCAAGTTTATCGTCCCCCCAAGACAGCAAACTATTTCCCGAGGTGCGGCCGAGGGAAATAGTTTCCTGTCGAGGGGGACGATAAACTTGCTATTGTCCGAATAGTCAGTAAATAGGTGTTTTAATAATACCGATGCTGACTCTAGTTTTGTTACGTCATAAAATATACGTCACAATCCGTATATCAGAAGTTTTCCGAGATGAAAAGCGAGGGAAACAGAATACTGCCGGTGAATAGTTTGATGACTATTTCACCATGGGCAGATAGCACATAAACTATTTCATGATAGGGGCTGTTTGGAAAAGATAGCATGTTTATTCGTCATATTTTTATACAGAATAAATTCACAGAGGTATAATAATTATATTTGTATCCTCTCATTGCAGGAAAAAATTATGGATATAAAAGTAAATAAATACTTGGCATGTTAACGAATAATCAAGTCTCGACTTTTGTTCGATCCTAACGGCTACTAACAAAATTTTTTTAAGTCGGTTATTCGTTTCAAATTTGCTACTTGATATTAGCCTTAAATTTAAGGTATTTATTAACGGATAATGTCATTAGTTATCCAGGTTCAATCAAGGGTGTACGGGGATTTACCCCGGGTTTTATTCCATACACCCTGAGGCCGAAGGCCGAAGGGTGTATGGAATACAACCCGGGGTAAATAACCGTACACCCTTGATTGGACCTGGATAACGAATTTATTTCCTTTGTACCAATAAAAATGCTTTGTAAACATGATTTTAAGCTTTTATCATAGAGAATGTATGTATTGTGACGTCACGTTTTATTTACACCCGGTTCAAGTCGGGTGCACGGATATCTACACCCGACTTTGTAACCAATCAAAGCTCGTGTTACAAGCTAGATAGGAAATAAATTTATATATCATTATAATTTAAAGTTATGTTTCAGAAGTTCTAAGTTTATTCGAATGAATGATCGAATAAAAGGTTTTATGTCCCTGAACTCGAAGGGGAGGAGATCGAGGGGACAGGGATATTTTAGATTAATCTTCTTTCACTGAATTTATCTTTGACCATAACGCTACGTATACAGATCGCGTAATGCAAATAATTTGCAATTTATGGCACAAGATTTTCTGCTCACTGTTGGGAAGAATTTCTCCACTTTCAGCATTGGTCAATCGACTACCTTTCATTCCCTAATTTTATACACATTTTTAAAACCAGTCTGTATATTCTATCTACCCCCAACCATTATGTGCGTCACTTCAGATCGATTAACTCGCCTGTTTTGATTTTTTGGTCGGATGGCAGAAAATTCTAAGCAAGCGAGTTTATCGATCTGTAGACATGAATTTCAAGGGTTTGGTGATTGGATAAAATATAAAGGTTAATAACAGAATGTGTCCTATAATGGAGAGTGAAAGGTAGTTGATTGACGAATGCTGAAGTGGAGAAATTCTTTCTAACTGTGCGCAGAAAATCTAGAGCCGTAAATTGCTTGTTTAAGTTTTGAATATTATCATACGATAATGTGGCGTCTGATCTAAGTGCACTACACCACCATCGTTAGTTATCACCAAACATTCTATGTTTTAATTTTTGCGTTATCAAATTGAAGAAATAAAGTATCGTCTGTTGTCTTCTAATTTGCATATAAAATCCAAATTATTGGTAAATTGGAATTACCAGACATTTTTACTCTGGAAAACTGTAGATCTCCTTTTATAGAGATATTTTTATCATTTGATGTCAAATCATGTTTTGTTACAGAAGGATTTTCGATGCAAATAGTAAAATCCACAGGCGCTTGAAGTGTGGACCGACCCCCTCCCTTCCCAATTTTATTTTAAATTGTGAGAGCTTTACATTGATCAAAAATATATAAATTTCCCCGTCAATCACGTCCATATGTCGTTATATGCAATCAGATTATACTTTTTCTTACTTTTAGAGAATGACCTTGTACGGTATGATTAAAATACACAAGTTAAGAAATAAAATTTGTAAACAAAGGGGGAGGGGTCCATGCTTCAAGACGTATTTCCAAGTTCCAAGGTAATAACAGTGTTAACTTTCGTAATTTTGCAAGCACTCTGTCAAGGGGATGCTCTTCTACTGGTCTCTTGAACCTTAACTCCATCAGTAGAGTTTTACATGTATATGTCGTTATCGGGCGATTTTTGATTGGGTACATAAATTTTCTTCATTAACTGCTTTGAAGGAGGTTTTGGAGTTGGCACATCCGTTTCGCTTTATCTGATAAGGAAATATAACAGAGATACAAGTATATTGAAGTCTTTGAAAAATCATTTTCAGTGGATTTATTTTAGCGTTTTTCTACTTTTAATTCAGAAGGAATAGGGAACCATAGAGACATACGACTCGTCCATTCGTGCTAAACAGCACGTGACTGAGATTGCTGGATCTTGGATTTTGTGAAGAGAGAGACAAAGAGAGATTATAAATATGGTCTGTACCTATATGCATCACAGACGTGTGTGTGTGAGAGAGAGAGATAATTAAATTTCCTAAGATATATGTGTGTAATTTATAACAGCTGTGGTTAAGGAAGCATTTAAATGGAAACAGAATATGAAACACTTAAATCTGCATCAAAATAACATGATCATGATTTTCTTTTTAAAGTTTTCCTGTTTGCATTTCAAGAGCATTTGGCAATCTCCATTGCAAATTCTGATAAATTGTCCGGATTTAAAGCAAGTGAATGGCATTCTCTTGATAAACCACTTGTATTATTCGTAACATCGTTCCTTTTATCATGATTATTTTCCTTATTGCCATCAATTTCAGCCATAACAGGGTTCTTGCTGAGAACTATGGCATCATACTTGTCCTGAGACGTACTATGGCGGTTGAATATTCCTTCGTCAATATGATCGTAGACGTCTTCTTCGTCTATTGCATTCACTTTGGAATCTACATTGAATCTCCTGGTGCTAAGCATGTTTTTATTGTTTGAGGCCCTTGTCCACTGAGAAAAAATCCTCTTGCGCTCTCGCGCTGAATCTGCGTTTTCAGGCCGATTTGTTTCTCGTCCTTCATAAAAGATTAGTTTCGATTTGCTTACTAAAACAAAATTCTCTTATTTTATCTTGAAAAGGAAAATCCACAATAAATCTTATTTTAAAATATAATTAGCTTTTCATTTTTATTTTAAAAAAAATGTAAAGGCAAATCATGATAATGGAATATATCTTACATTATTTCTTTAGTTAATAATTAAATTAAATAACATTTTTAGAAAATTAAAGAATTATAATATTATTCTTGATGTTATTGTGGACATATCTGTTTTTATCTAAACTATAATTTAAAAAAGCATTTTGAGAGCTTCTACAGGTACTTACTTCTCAAAAACTGGCGTATAAATTCTAATCTATAAAGCAACATGTATTATTATTAAAAGAAAGATCATCAGTTCCGACTTTTCAGAAATAAAGATATGTAATACATTTAAGAAGTTCATGAGGATATACGAGGGGTGAACAAAAAGTTCGCAAATTAACTCTATATCTACAAAACCACAATTCAGATTAGAATAAAATTTGGTACACACATAGCCATACACATATTCTATACATAGCATATGCTGCATAAAGTTTTGCTCCTTATTTGTGACGTCACAATATGAAAATGACGTCACCGTGTAGGTCACTTGTGACGAAAATTGGTTGTCTCAGTCGTACTCGTTTAACAAAAGACTGTACAATTTATTGTATATCTTATAAAGCCCTCTGCCATAGCATATAATAATTTGTACACAGTTTATTAAGACAAATGACTTCCTATAAATTTAATCAATGATTGGATTGGTCGTTTTCGTGAAGGAAGGCAGATGTTTAAAAATGATACCTGTCATGTTGCCCAGTGAAAGCAAGTTTAAAAAAGATATGTGTTTTTAATTAAGCAATTTGCCATCAAATACCTCCAATTTACACTTTGAAAAATAGTTGAATATTTGAACAATAATATACTTATTAAATACCTAAGATATCGTTTACTTTAGATTTTAAACATATTAGATATGATAAAATGGAGGTTCCCATTCTCTGTCCACCTTGAATGAACGTCTCTCCCGAGACAGAAGATTTGTGTTTTAAAGGTACTTGGACACAGATTTGAAGTTAATATTTTCTCATTTTTTCTGTATAATATCACGAGTTATATATTTTAGTAGCATTTCACACAAAAATTAATTAAAAATCTTATTTCATTTAAAAGTTATTAAAACTTTAAAATTTTTGGCGGGTTTGATTGACACATCCTTGCACTTTCACAAATTTTAACTTTATTTTTAATCCTTAGGAAAAGTGGCAATCCTGATGTGTATTAATGAGAAATATTAAAACTTAAATCAAGAAGAATAATTTTATTCAGAATAGAAATGTTAGAAAGCAGAACTACTTCACAAGTATCGTCATTCCGTTGTGTACAGAGTTTTGCGAATCGATCACACTCGTGTTGTACACAGGTTTTTGTAAACATGTTATTGTTTGGTGTTTACGATTCATCGGGTGCGTTAAATCGCCAAAGTCTGTTCACCACATCTGCACGGACTGACAATATATTGTGTGTTTGTTTTGCTTTAGTACTTGTCTACTCTGAATTTTCTGGATTATAGTATTAATATTTTTCATTAATACACATCAGGATTGCCACTTTTCCTAAGGATTAAGAATAAAGTTAAAATTTGTGAAAGTGCAAGGATGTGTCAATCAAACCCGCCAAAAAAATTTAAGTTTTAATAACTTTTAAATGAAATAAGATTTTTAATTAATTTTTGTGTGAAATGCTATTAAAATATATAAGTTGTAATATTATAGAGAAAATATTAACTTCAAATCTGTGTCCAAGTACCTTTAATGGTCGCCATGCTTATTTTTGGAAAGGATATTCTTATCCACCCATTCTGTTGCCGAGATTTGACCTCTTCTGACAATTGAACTGTTCTTGTTATAAAAATTAACGTACATGGAAAGAAATATAAAACTCAGAAAAATCTTTCAGCTTTTGTGACAGAACGCTACGGAGGGGGTCACGTGACCGCCAATATCACGTGATTTGCGCATGTGCAGAACGGTGGCTGATGTTCATTAAAATTGGAGAGGACTGATTTAAAGTATAATCAACACTGATACCAAATATTGTTTCTTTTATGGAAGTTACTCAACTAGTTCGCGAACTTTTTGTTCACCCCTCGTATTTATTTATCTATTATTTATTTTTTGAAACATAACATGCATAAGGCTACATTGTATTTTTTTAATAAACGTTTTGTCTCCGTAGGATTAAGCAAAGGAAATCAAAATTTAGATAATTTTATGAAATACCCATACACACACAATAGCTTCAAAATAACTTACTTTTTATTACAAAGGAAGACGATGGCTACTAGTATAGAAATAACACCGAAAATTCCCGCCGTTATTGTAACAATAATGACTGTACTATTATATGACTTTTCCTCTAATAGTGCATCCTCTGGGTCTGATTAAAAATTAAATATACAATCCTAAGTTGAAGAAAAAAATCTTACAAGAAGTATCAAATAATTTTGTGCTCTCTATGTACTATCAACATCAAATTTTCAACACAAACTCCAAAGAATTCTTTTTAATACATCAAATATATCAAAATTTTTAATTCATATTTTAATTAAAAACTGACCATCATCAACAGCATACAGATATTAATTATTCGATTGCTTATTTTCAGTATGTAAAGATATAAGATTTTAAAAACTCGACAGGAATTGTTAAAATCGGCATAGCAGTATTTAAAGCGGCAATACGGCTGCAAATCGTGTGCTTTTTCATTCAAATTTGTCCCGTGGGGATCCGGGTTAGAATAGGTCCTCAGTATCCCCTTGCTTGTCGTAAAAGGCGACTAAATGGGGCGGTCCTTCGGATGAGACCGTATAAACCAAGGCCCCGTGTCACAGCAGATGTGGCACGATAAAGATCCCTCCCTGCTCAAAGGCCGTAAGTGCCGAGCATAGGCCTAAATTTGCAGCCCTTCACCGGCAATGGTGACGTCTCCATATCAGCGAAATATTCTGAAGAGGGACGTTAAACAGTACACAATCAATCAATTCATTCAAATTCATCCAATATATCATTAAGTAAAAAGTTGAAGTAAGCAGTTTGAGAAAAATAGATATTCTCTCCTCATACAAAATTAACGTAATTAGAATCTGCCGGAAAATCAAGGGTCATACAATTTAGCTCTGTTTACTATGACATTTGCATACAATGTAGGGATTACAATTATAATGGAATATTAGCTATAGGTATGAGCAATTCTCAAAATCAAAATATCATAACTATCCGGTAAATTAATTATAGTTAACATTTTAGTCTGCATTCAGATGAATTTAACATGATTAAGTACAAATGTTGACGTTTTGTGTATTGGGGTGCAGGAAAGGAAAATCCACCAAATCATACGTCATCGCGGCAAAATATCAAACATAATACATTTCTGTAGTTCCAATAAAATTTGCACTTCAAATGGCAATAATTTTTATAAGTCGTAAATGCATTTGTATGATGAGTTTACGCTGATCTTTATTTTCTTTGAAAGCCATGGAGATACGAGAAATGATAGCATGTATCAACAAATCTGTAGGGTAGAACCTTCGCGAGCCCCACGTGAGTGTCGCCGAGATCCCGTTTCTTCTTCATCCAATGATTATATTAATTTCCCAACTAAATTTTTGTCAGGAAAGTTGCTTTCAAATTTCAAGTCCTATTTTTGGTTTCGTTTTTCGTTTTGGTCGACTTTGTCAATAGCTGGCCTACCGGGCTTTCCTCTCTTACCATGCTGTTTTGTTTATGAAAACTACGCATGCGTATATAGCATGGAATGTGGAACCTCGAACACGTTGCGATGTATATATATTTATGTACCATAAATAATTATTAATTTAAATGAAATAATCAAAATTATTTACTTATGAAACTTGTAGTTTTCTGAAAGTGTATACATTTATGAATATGAAAAAATTCCAAATCCTATTAGGAAAATTTTAACAAGTCTGTTTTTGAAGAGATGCGCCGTATTGTCACTTTAATGTCAGCATTTTGAATACAAAAAAATTTAATTTCAATCTCCAAAAACGAGATAAGTTTCGATTCAACTACAAAAAGTTCTTACCCTTTGTAGTATTATAAAAACATCCTATTTTCCTGTCACAATACTGGTCGGACGTACAGTTACATTTACTCTGACAACCAAATCCATAGTATCCATAGACACAGGGTCCTCCTGTACACCTGTCTCCATACGTGCCTACTTCACAGGCTAGAACAACATGGTCAACGAAGAAATGAATTTACATAGTATTAGTCTTTCACAATTCCTTCAGTTATTCTAAAATTACATAAATATTTTTCATACAAAAACACTTTGAAATATTCCTATTACATCCAAATGAATTGATTGAGTAAACATTTGATAAAACAGTGCTCGATGGTGAAAATATGAGTGGGTTTTAAATTATAACATGTATTAAAGTGATATTTCAGCATCCCTGATACCATCACTCTTTGTTACAAGAGTGAAAATAAATAACTGTAAAAAGAACGAAAATATATGTATATTGTGCAAACAACAAAGAAAGTATTTACCTAAAATTGAACTTAATCAAGAAAATGAAGCAGGTTTTAGAAAGGATATTTTATTTCAGACATTATTCGGACTTGACACTTTTTATCAATTGCAAGCACACCTATGGAGTGTAAGAAAAAAACTTGTTTGTGCTTCAATAATCTTGAAACATGACTTCAAACAAGCAGATTATTTTAAGGAATTCATCCTTGTCTTGTCATCGAAAATCGGTGGTTTCCACCGTAATCTGTTGCCGTTTGAGGAGAATCGGGTAATGAAGCGTAAAGTCTATTTAATAACTCAAATTGTAAGCAGAACAACCAAGAGCGATAAAATTTTGAGGTTGTTATCTTTCATTTAGAGTTTCAAAGTACACCGTTATTTCAATTCAATTTGTAATTTAGAGAAACTGGGGATTAATACTACTGGTCGTAAGCCAACTTATACCCATAGCTACCTTTCTAAGAAAGACATTCTTCAAAATCACATGTCAGTTTTGAATATTTTTAATTTTCCTAACAACCAGAGTGGATTTGATTTACCATATCTATATTGGATTCAAAACTTCACCAAAATCGAATACGAAAAAAACAATAGCGGTTTCTGTTAAATGTTCTACCAAGCATCTTTCTTTACTCTTCACTAAAATATGAAGAGTTGTGGAGATGAAACTTCAGGAGTACCGTGCAACAATATATTCGAAAAGGTGTAAAACACATGTGGATAATAAAAAAAAAAATCCCAGGAACCTTTTGAAAATTTGAAATCACAAACTATAACCAAAATCAATAGCATTCAAACTTACGACTTTACAATTTTATATACAGCCATTTCCAATGATAAAATATAAACCAGGCTTTTTGATATCATTGACAGCTGCTTTTTCAATAAAAATGGAACTCGTAAATATACTCACCGTGTCATTGGTTATTTGTAACATTATTTTGTTAAAAAACATTCTGATTGTACACACACGTACTCTGGAGTTGATGTTAAAAAGGTGCTTGTGTTTTGATCTATGTGTTTTTTGGAGAGCAGGTTTTTCAACAATCTATTGGAATTCCCATGGGTACTAATTGCTCCCCGTTAAAAGCAGTTTTAGTTTTGCATTCATATGAAGCAGAATTTGTCCAAACTCTTATAAATGAAAAGAAGAAAACACTTGCTGTGGCCTTTTATTCGACATTTACGTAGATATATAAACGAAGTATTGTCAATTAAAAATATTTTTAAATTTGAATACTGTTTGTCATCTTCAAATATTTCAATTGTACAGTACATATGTGTTATACCTGTATGCATTGCTTTTAATCTTTTATTTTTTATATACTTTTGAAGTCATTCACCTCGCAATATCTTTTCCTTACTATTGTACATAGATGATACTTTATTTATGTACTGATGATCTTATCAATCGTAAACACCTAGAGAATGAAAAGTTTTTTTTAGTTGCAATATCTAAAAAACAGACTTACGTTCACAGATGTCATACTTTTGTCGATAATTTGTACAGCATTTAAGGTTTGTTTCACTAGGTTAAAATCAAATAAAATTATATTACAAAATAGAAATTCATACAATGTGTAACGACATGTATAGTTTTAAAAAGTGTCTTCAAATCAATTCATTATTGAATTTTGTAAAGCACACTTACCCTTTGCAAACTCCGGGTCCATGTTTTAGCTTAATTATTCCGTTGGCGAAATAAAAAATGATGGCAAACACATAATAATGCTGAAATAGATTCATTGTGATTTAAAGATTGAATTATTCTCGATTTCAATATGCAAATGCATGGTATGCAGTACTGAAAATTCACTTCCTTCCCACATTATCATATAAGGAAATTAAGTATATTTTTACCATATCGATTTTAATGTCATTATTATTATTATCAAAGTTGTCACAATGAAACAAAGTTAGAAAAGCATGAACAGAAATACCTTCTCCAAGTTAATACAAAAATTAATTTATGCCTTCCATATGATAATAGTGCAAATTTAACACCTAGTTTCCCGCAGCTCTGTTATTTTTCAGATTGAATGAAAAAGAATGAGTATTGTTGTAAATATGTCATTTATTAATGACACAAATGAAACATGAAATTTGGGAGATCCTATGACTTTCTGCAATTTGTATCTACACCTTGTTATGAATCTCCCAAAAATGAAAATAACATCATGACAATACTCAAAAAACACATATATATCAAACATTTAAGCTGAAAAATAAGGTGGCAACAAATAATAGGCCACCAAAAATCCAACTACATTGGATTTTCCACCACCCAAGGGAAACAACATGGACAACATAGGAGAAAAACCTTAATAACCTTTATATATGTGTTTAAGAAAAAATGATCGCTCTGTATACCTGAATAATAAATGATGGCCAGCAAACCCTGTAACTTACCACATTTTAATTGCATAAATCATGATAAATGATAAACAAATAATATTTCCAGTACAAAGGTTTAAAACGTTTGTATCTATGTAATAAAACAACATATCAGCAAAGGTTAACTACAATTAATTAATTACATTGCAAACAGTAAATTAGTCTACACAAATGCTTTGCAGTAAACATGCCAAATGCCTGAGTCCTTTATTTCATGCTCCAATTTAACCTTTGTAATGTTTTTATTCAACCGATGAATGTAATACTTGTATCTAAATGTTTTGAAACAAATGACTGTGAAACTGGAGTGCCATCAATAAATTGAAAAAGGGTCCCCTTTGAATGTTTAAATTGGCAGAGATACTTAAAATGGGCAAACACAGGACAGAGTTCTTTTTCAGACTGGGCCTCTAGGTAGATGGGAACTGATTGACCAGATTGCCTAGTTTTTGTGTGTGACATAAAATTAAACTTACACTTTTCAATTCCCCTTTCTCAGTTTCAAAATGTATGTTTGACCTTTAAAACACTTGATTCATAGATTGCAGTGTCCTAACAAATAATTCTCCCAATCTAAAAATTTTCTTACAAAGATGTAAGAAACAATGCTCTTAAAAGAATTCGGTTATTCCAAGTAGAGCTTGTAAGACATATAGCTTTTATAACTTTTGTAGGAATTTCCCTCGTTATTTAGAGTCTTGAGGCTGTTCCTTGGCATGATTTTTGACACCCTTTTAACAATTTCTGAACAAAAAAATTCTGAGATGGGTCTGGCAAATTCAACATTTTCTGAAAAATTAAATGGCTTAAATATTACTTTAATTTTGGTCTTAGCATATCGTTTAGAATCATCAAAACCACATGTGGGATAGATTCATTAAAGAAGGCCCTACCAGGTACTACTAGCTACCCCACATGCGAAATTAAGAAGACTCATGGCTGACTGTAATTCTTTCAATGAGACCTTTTTGCACTTTTTAAAATTTTTTCATACGGAAGTGTGAAGAGGTTGTCTTATTTTCTGTATATATTACTTTAATTTTGGTCCAACTGGTTTCCATACTTTTGAGATTGTTTGGTCACTTGTATATAAAGGGACCGGTTTTGTTAGTTTGGTGAGAACTTGTCTGGTTTCCGGTAGCGTGACCAGCCGGAGGTGTGCCACGTTTGCAGTTTTCCCGGCATGAATTATGCAAATGGCGAATATTTTCGGTGATATATAGCACCGAATGTTAACGTGTAGCCATATAACTTGCCAGGAGGATTATTGCAGCGTGTTTGTGCAGTTCTAGACGTGCGTAAGGGGCTTGGAGGCAATTAACAGCTTATTGGACGTGCTGAGGGTCTATTTACGAGCGCTGAGGTTGAGGCTTATTGACGAGTGTTGTATGGAGGGCCACGTGCGTCATATCCGATGTCGACACTGTTAAGGGCGTGGTAGGATAACCGGAGCGGGAGGCTAAGACCCGGGGCTCTGCGGTTTAGGAACTACCATTTTGTGGACCACGGAACTTGATGTGACGTGGACGTAATTGTATGGTGAGAGCGCAGTGGTGCATTTTCTAGGACACGTGTCGCTAACCCCAGTTTGTAAATTTTGTGAACTCTGAGTAACTTTCAATAGTAAATAACAAAACACGTTAAAGTTTGAATATATATTTTATCCGTTTTGGAAGTCAATTGAGCTTTTTCTAAATATCAGTTTTTAAAGACAAAATTCGGTGAATTATTATTTGATTTAAGATCTGATACTAATTGAATCAACTTTGTTGCTTATAATGTTAAACGTTATTAGGTAAAGTATCAGATTTGGTTAAAATTGAGTTAAAAGTTCATATCTATTTCATTTCCGGTGTGAGAGCTGGTATGTGAGAGTGAGTGAGTGTTATTGAATATAATTTGTTGTTTTATTGTGTTGATAAACATATTTGTTATATCTAATTGATATTGTTTTCCTTCTCAACCCTGCAAAATCTAAAAAGAACTCATGACATATGGTGGCAGCGGTGGGATTTTGTAGGAGTTGGTTGAGAGGGAAAATATTTATTAGAATTAACATTTAGGTCAGTTTGAAAAAGTTCCAGGAAATATAGTAATTTTTTATAGAAAAGTTATTTGCAGATAATAGTTAAACTGAAAGAGTACTCGTTGGCTGGTTTTGTTGTTGAGTTGTGGTGGTTGGTTGAAGTTCATGATGTCGTTACCTAGTTGGGTGCAGGAGGCCATTGGTAAGGGTGAAGATTTAACAGTTTGTCTGGAGATGTGGATACATGTTAGCGCAGAGGAGAGAAAGGAGCGTATGGCCAGACTAGAGAAGGAAAAGGAGGAGATCGAGATTCAGAGGCTACAGCTAGAAAAGGATGCGGAGGAAAAGAGACTATTTCACGAGAAGGACTTAGAAGAAAAGAAATTACTCCATGAACAAGAGTTAGAGGAAAAGAAGTTCCTCCACGAGAAAGACTCAGAGCAAAGAAAATTAGAGGTAAGAATGAGAGAACTGGATTTACAGCAACAGGCCTTGCAGGAGAAGCCATATGGTCCATCGCCAGATGCAGGAGCTAAAGAAACAAAACATGAGGTAAAGTTTACACTTCCCAAATATGTTGAATGGGAAGATATAGATGTGTTTTGAGGTCTTTTGAGCGATTAGCTTTTCTTCACAAGTGGGACAAATCAGAGTGGGCATTGCGTTTAGTACTTCAACTTACAGGTAAGGCCTTAGTTAAATACACAAGGTTAGGTGAAGGGGAAGCTAGCGACTATGATGTTATCAAGAAAGCAATTCTTAAGAGGTATAAAATCACAGCCAATAATTTATGTCTAACAAAGACAAATTCAGAGGGTGTAGATAATATCCTACTGAAACCTTTAGAGAGTTTCATAGTCGTGCAGTGAATTATTTAGATCACTGGTGTGAAATGGAAAAAGTAAATCAGAGGTACAATGTTCTAGTAGATGTTATTATGAGAGAGCAGCTCATTAATAGTTCCTCTAGATATTTACAAATTTGGTTGAAGGAGAGACAACCTAAGACGGTAGGTGAAATGGTAGATTTGGCTGAAGCATATCAAAATGCACATCAAGGGTCGATGGTGACGAACAAAGCAGTTGGGTATACCAAGGATATGAAAGGTAAGATTATTGGGGCTAAGGGCAACACAAGTCCGTTGGTAAGTCAAGAGAACAAATTCGAGAAAAAAATGTTTTCTCTGTAACAGAGTAGATCATTTCATGATTGGTTGTCCTTTACGCAAGCCAAGTAGTAAGAGCGCAGTTGGTTGGAAACCAGCTGGAGATAAACAAGGTACTGTTCAAGCAAGTGGTAGTCAAGAAAAAGCAGGGTTAATTCACTCTCCAACTAAGAGTAAGGATGGTGTTTCTGTAGAACTTCTTGTTTCAGTAAAAGATAAGATGGAAGTTATCCCAGATAACAGAGACAGAGGTCTGAAAATTGAGGAGGGGTGTGTGAACGGGAAGAGTGCTTCAGTACTTAGAGATACAGGGTGTACATCTATACTGGATTCAGAAAAACTGGTTACACCGGATGATATGACAGGGGCAAAGTGAAGTTACTCTTGCTAATGGTAGTTCTCAGCGGTTTCCAGAGGTCTTGATACAAGTGGACACAAAGTATGTGAAAGGTAAAGTAGTGGCATAGGTGCTTAACTCTCCTTTCGCTGATTTAATAGTAGGTAATTATATCAGACTTGATGTTCCAGAGCAGATACAAATTGAGGTGAGAGAGTCGCCAGATGAAGCGTGTCAAGCAGTAGAAACAAGATCTGCAGCAAAACGAAACTAGATGCTGTCATGAGACAGTAATACCCGCACTAAGGTGTTTGCCTCTAAAACACGCTCCTACATATTGGCCGGCTTTCCAAGGAAAAAGTCAAAATAATTCTATAATTTACATAGGTGTCGGAACCGGGGAGGGGGGGGGGGGGGCTAGGGCCGGTGCTTTTTTTCCAAACATATACTTAGTATAGATATTGAACATTGCTTCATTGGTTTAGCCCCCCCCCCCCCACTTTCCACAGACACATGGCAGTATACATGTAGGTAAAAAATGGGAAAAAGGTAGTGTACAGAAAACAAAATTATGGTACTGAAGTTCGAATTCAACCCCCCCCCCCCCCCCCCCCCCGAAATAGGATTTTCGTGTTTGGGAAATGATGTTTTCGTTTTCTTTTTTTTTTTTTTTTTTGCTTGTCAGGTTTTTTTTAGAAGGTATAAAAATTTTTTTTTACACCTAGCCCCCCCACTTTGAATTTGCTTCCGACACCAATGATTTACATGTATTCATCAAACTGAGTATGAAATTCTCAGACCGGCCCTGTGACCTATAACTCAGAACCTCTTATATTTATTTTACATGCTTAATTCATTATATACCAGTTTGAATTCTATTAATGATGTAAATTAGATTTTGATAAATGTTTTGCTCATAATAGGACCTTTTTAAATTTATTAATCCCCCCCCCCCCGTCGACACCACAATCACACAGCACATACTGTTTGGAATAGGCTAGATGGAAAAGTTTTGTTAAAACATCGTTTGTTATGAATTAATTTAAAATTTGTTCTTGTACTATACATGTTAACATGTAAATTTCTACATCACATCACGTTGCGTCACCCATTATCATATTTTTAGATTAAACACCATTTGGCACACCTCGGCCGATTCCCACTTCATCTGATAAGGTGACGGAATCGACGAAGGTTTGTCGAATGGAATTAGCACAAATGGCTGCAGTCTGGTGTGCATTGGATTAATTCATTTTGTGTTATAACTGGATTTATATTTCATGAAGTTGACGAGACAAACATGTATGGCAGTCGGTAAGTACAAGTTTAAGTATAGTGGGGAGTAAAATAAACCCAAACGATTAGGTTAAAGTTCAAAAAGGGTCAAAGATCATCGCATGGCACACTAGACGAATTTCATATTGTGAAGTTATCTGCCATTGTCGATGTGACATTCAGTTACTGCCAATACTGGTGCGGATCCAGAATTTTTTTTCGGGAGTAGGGAGAGGGGTTCACATCTCAGTCAAAAAATTTCCAGCCCAGAATTTCCTGACAAGCAGGAGAAAAAAAAACTGAAATTAAATAAACAAAATAAAAACAATGATAGTGTGGTCAATGTTTTCTCAGTTAGGGGGAGGATGTCCAAAGTCATTTTTTATTTGCTTCAGTATATAGTCTTGTTTAAATAACAAAGCAAATTCCAGGGGGGGGGATGGGGGGGATTCCAATCTCCCTACCCACTCCCTGTCCCTGAAATAACAATCTATTTTGTGATTCCAATTAAATAGTATATTTTTTTCCATTTGACTAATTATACATATTTTGTTTCTTGTGTTTATATTATGTCTGTCTATTTGTCTGCAGAAATTATAACCTTGCCCATAAGTTTTAAGTGGGATGGGCTACACAAATGGCTTCTACATTTTATAGGTTTATTTCTTGTGACAATTAAGACCTTTTATTTGGGTACCATTAATTTTTACCTGAAATCCCTTGACCTAGGATACACATTTTTACAAGAAAAATACCAAACTTTAAACTTGGCCTAAATTTTGATCAATAGGTGCTAGGGCTTTCATGCTTAACATGTGTATTCATTGTGAACTGTCAACAATTATAAATATGTTTGACCTTGACCCTAGAGTTTGAACCACTTAAAAAAAATTAACCTTGGCAATTAACTTTTGAACAGGAATTACTAGGGATATCTTTATTTCACATGTGCATTCCTTGTGACAAGACTTTCTTCTGATACTAACAATTTGAATCCTTTGACCTTGAACTTTGAGTTTGACATATATTTGAGAAACTTCAACCTTCGCCATAGGCTTCCATACAGGGACATCAGTGTTTCACAAACACATCTTGTCTTCATTATTATTTGGTGGTGTCTCCATATGAGGGAAAAATTCCCAAGAGAGATGTATTCACAACAAACAAACAAATTACTAAAGAAAATATAAAACATGAATATGTTGGTCATGTATATCTCTGCATGAAAAAAACAGCTTTTCAAATACTGCAACCATATTCTAACCCTTTCAAAACACTCATTTGAGCTTTTCTGGTTTCCTTAACATGTAACGTCTGTCGTGACGTGTCGTCCATCTGTTTGTCTGAAAACTTTTTACATTTTTAACTTCTCTAGAACCACTGGGCCAATTTTACCCAATTCATATAGAAATATGTATATTTGTATGTCAGACTGTCCATCTGTCTCAATAAATTTAACCTTGGTCATCACGGTCATATCTACTGAATATTAAACTTATGTATTAGTATTTACCTGTGAGAATGGCATGGTTTTTTTATGCGCCCGGATCGATAGATCCCGGGCGTATATTGTTTTTGTCCTGTCTGTTTGTCTTTTTGTCTGTTTGTCTGTTTATCTGTTTGTCTGTCTGTCTGTTGTCAACTTTAACCTTGGCCATAACTTTTGAACAATAAGAGATAGAGACTTCATATTTGGTATGCATACTCCAGTAATAAAGTCCTTTCAAATGACATCAAGGTCAATGACCTTGTGACCTTGACTGTGACCTATATGCTAAAAATAGCTTTTTCCACTGTTTGTCATAACTTTTTAACCATAGGAGATAGGGACTTCATATTTGGTATGCATACTCCACTAATAGAATCCTTTCAAACAACATCAAGGTCAATGATCTTGCAACCTTGACTGTGACCTATATGCTAAAAATAGCTTTTTACACTTTTTGCCATAACTTTTTAACCATAGGAGATAGGAACTTCATATTTGGTATGCACACGATATCGATAAAGTCCTTTCAAACGACGGCAAGGTCAATGATCTTGTGATCTTGACTGTGACCTATATGCTAAAAATAGCTCTTTACACTTTTTGCCATAACTTTTGAACCATAGGAGATAGAGACTTCATATTTGGTATGCATACTCCATTGATTAAGTTCTTTCGAATGACACCATGGTCAATGACCTTGTGACCTTGACTGTGATCAATATGCTAAAAATAGATTTTTTGAACTTTGTTGCCGCCGGGCGCATAGTGTTTCACAAACAAATCTTGTTTTTTTTTACCTGTGACCTAGAAGTTTGACCTACTTGCAAAAAAATTAAATTGTTATAAATTCATCATTTTGAAGGAGAAAAGTTAGGGCATTCATATCATAATGCATGTATATTATTACCTGTGATAAGACCTTTCCAAATAAATCATGATTTTTACTCTGTGACCTTGACCTTGAAGAGGTCAAGCCTCTACTTTTCAAAAATGTTGCATTTGCTTATAACTTTTGATTAGATGAGATATGACTCTCACATTTGACATATACATTAATTACTCATAAGAATTCAAGGTGTTTCCCAGCATGTGATGCTTTTTTTTACCCCTTGACGTTGATGTTTTACATAATTTTCAAAATATTTAACTCTCCTAAAAGATGATTAGGCTTCTGAGTAACATTAAGGAAGACTTCAGGGAAGACAGGGCTTTTTTCACAAAAAACGTCATTTTTCGACCCATATTTGACCCCCCAGGGCAAAATCTTAATTCCAAAACCTTACTGCACATCTACCTGACACCACCAACCATCTCCCAACAGATGATTAGGCTACTGTGTAAAATGTAGGAGAAGTTCAGGGAAGACGGGGCTTTTTGCATAAAAAATGTCATTTTTTGACCCCCATTTGAGCCCCCAGGGCAAAATAAAAATTCAGAAACCTTACTGCACATCTACATGACCCCACCAACCATCTCTCAAAAGATGAATAGGCTGCTGAGTAAAATGTAAGAGGAGTTCAGGGAAAACGGGGCTTTTTGTATAAAAAACGTTATTTTTCCACCCCAATTTGACCCCCCGGGGCAAAATCTAAATTCAGAAACCTTACTGCACATCTACATGACCCAACCAACCATCTCCCAAAAGATGATTAGGCTACTGTGTAAAATGTAGAAGGAGTTCAGGGAAGACGGGGCTTTTTGCATAAAAAACATCATTTTTCGACCCCCATTTGACCCCCCGGGGCAAAATCAAAATTCCGAATCCTTACTGCACATCTACATGACAACACCAATCATCCCCCAAAAGATGATAAGGCTGCTGAGTAAAATGTAAGAGGAGTTCAGGGAAGATGGGGCTTTTTGCATAAAAAACGTCATTTTTCGACCCCCATTTGACCCCCTGGGGCAAAATCAAAATTCCGAAACCTTACTGCACATCTACATGACACCACCAATCATCCCCCAAAAGGTGATTAGGCTGCTGTGTAAAATGTAGAAGGAGTTCAGGGAAGACGGGACTTTTTGCACAAAAAACGTCATTTTTCAACCCCCATTTGACCCCCCGGGGCAAAATCTAAATTCCGAAACCTTACTGCATATCTACATGACACCACCAACCATCTCCCAAAAGATGATTAGGCTACTGTGTAAAATGTAGAAGGAGTTCAGGGAAGACGGGGCTTTTTGCAAAAAAAAACATCATTTTTCTACCTCCATTTGACCCCCTGGGGCAAAATCAAAATTCCAAAACCTTACTGCACATCTACGTGACAACACCAATCATCCCCCAAAAAATGATAAGGCTGCTGAGTAAAATGTAAGAGAAGTTCAGAGAAGACGGGGCTTTTAGCATAAAAAACGTCATTTTTCGACCCCCATTTGACCCCCCAGGGCAAAATCAAAATTCCAAAACCTTACTGCACATCTACATGACCCAACCAACCATCTCCCAAAAGATGATTAGGCTACTGTGTAAAATGTAGAAGGAGTTCAGGGAAGACGGGGCTTTTTGCATAAAAAACATCATTTTTCGACCCCCATTTGACCCCCCGGGGCAAAATCAAAATTCCGAAACCTTACTGCACATCTACATGACACCACCAATCATCCCCCAAAAGATGATAAGGCTGCTGAGTAAAATGTAAGAGGAGTTCAGGGAAGATGGGGCTTTTTGCATAAAAAACGTCATTTTTTGACCCCTATTTGACCCCCTGGGGCAAAATCAAAATTCCGAAACCTTACTGCACATCTACATGACACCACCAATCATCCCCCAAAAGGTGATTAGGCTGCTGAGTAAAATGTAGAAGGAGTTCAGGGAAGACGGGACTTTTTGCACAAAAAACGTCATTTTTCGACCCCCATTTGACCCCCCGGGGCAAAATCAAAATTCCGAAACCTTACTGCACATCTACATGACCCCACCAACCATCTCCCAAAAGATGATTAAGCTACTGTTTAAAATGTAGGAGGAGTTCAGGGAAGAAAAGTGTGACAGACGGACGGACGGACGGACGGACATGAGTAACAACAATATACCCGAACTTTCTTTAGAAAGTGCGGGTATAAAGAAAAATTAGAGGGCAAATACTATCAATGGGGCACGACATTCCACTAGCGGGACATCTTGGTATTAAGAAGACAAGAGAAAGGATACTGATGAATTTCTTCTGGCCAGGTATTTTTGAGGACACAAAGAGGTACTGTAAGTCATGTCCCAAGTGCCAGAAGGGAACCTCCAAAACTAGAGTAAGTAAAGTTCCTTTAGTTCAGGTACCGCCAATCGAGACGCCGTTTCAGAGGGTAGCTATTGATATGGTGGGCCCATTACCCAGAACAAAGAGAGGTGATCAGTTCATTCTAGTTCTGTGCGATTACGCAACAAGATATCCTGAGGCGATACCACTTAGAAGTCAAGAGGCAGAGGTGGTAGCTGAGGCGTTAGTGGAGGTGTTTTCGAGAGTTAGGGCCACTAAGGAAATATTATCAGATCAAGGTACGAACTTTATGTCCTCTCTTATGACAGAGTTATGTCGCTTGTTAAGCATTTGTAAGTTGATCACCACACCGTACCACCCACAGGCAAACGGACTGGTGGAAAGATTCAACGGCACACTGAAGAGAATGCTTCAAATATACGCACAAGACGAGCCAGGTAAGTGGGACAAGTTGCTGCCATATTTATTATTTGCGTACAGAGAAGTTCCACAGGAGTCCACGGGATTCTCTCCTTTCGAGCTGATGTATGGAAGGTTTGTAAGAGGTCCTTTGACCATTCTTAGAGAAAGTATTGAGGAGGAAGGTGATGAAGATCATCAGTTACAACCATCAGTACTCAGCTTCATTATAGAAACCAGAGAAAAGTTGGCAAAAATGGCAGATATTGTTTTGGAAAATTAGGTACATATAGGTAGTAAGCAGGAACAGAAAAGGTACTACGAACGGAAAGCTAGGCATAGGTCTTTTGAAGTTGGAGAAAAGGTACTGGTTTTGTTACCCACAAGTACTAGAAAGTTATTGGCTCAATGGAAGGGACCTGTTACTATTACGGAGAAGTTAAGTCCCGTAGAATATAGGGTAAAGTACGATAATGGGGTAACTAAGGTCTACCACTTCAACATGTTAAAGAAATGGATTGACAGAGATGCTGACCAGGTAGTAGCGACAGCAGTTTGTTCGCTAGACATGTCAGATGACAATGAATATATAGGTAATCTTTTGATGGATGTAAGGGATACGGTGAAAGATGTGAAGATAGCACAGACGCTATCAAAGGAACAAACTGGTGATTTACAGAGTTGTTTAGAAAAGTTCAGTAGTGTGTTGACAAATGTACCAGGTAGAACTAGCTTACTGAAACATAAGATGGTAACTACTAGTGATGTTCCTGTGTGTCAAAAGCCATATCAGATTCCACATATGTTGAGAGACGAAGTGAAGAAGGAACTATCTTCAATGATAGAAGCAGGTATTGTAGAGCAGTCTGTTAGTCCTTATGCATCACCTGTCGTTATCATACCTAAGAAAGATAAGAGTATCAGGTTTTGTGTAGACTATCGGAGGTTAAACCAGGTCACTGTGTTCGATCCAGAACCTAATGCTCAAATTGAGGATATCATTGATCGACTAGGTGAAGCTAAGTATCTTAGTAAGATAGATTTGACCAAGGGTTATTGGCAGATTACACTAGAAGATGACGCTAAAGAAAAAAGTGCATTCATCACTCCATTCGGTCATTATCAGTTCACTGTGATGCCGTCGTTTGGAATGATGAATCCGGCAGCCACATTTAACAGGTTGGTTAGACAAATACTAGCAGGTCATCAGGAGTATTCAAAATTCCTTTATTGCCGATATTATTATCTTCAGTAAGGACTGGTCTAGTCACCTAGAACACATTAGATTAGTGTGAAAATCTATTCAGGACACGCAGGACTAACAGCCAATCCGAAGAAGTGTGAGTTTGGATGTAGAGAAATGGAATTTCTTGGACACAAGGTCGGAAATGGTCAGGTAAGGCAAACTTCAGACAAAGTACAGGCTACTTTAGATATTCGTGTTCCAACAAAAAAGAAAGACGTAAGGTCATTCTTAGGTTCTATGAACTTTTATAGGAAGTTTATTTCCAATTTTTCTTCTTTGTCTGCTTCCCTATCTGATCTTACTAGGAAAACGCAGCCAAACACAGTCATATGGACAGAGGAACATGATAAAGCATTTCGGCAGCTCAAGAAGAATCTGGTAAGTGCACCTGTACTCTGGAATCCAGACTTCACATTGGTGTTTGTGCTACAAACTGACGCAAGTGACAGAGGACTAGGGACAGTCTTATTGCAGGAGAAGGATACAGAGTACCACCCAATCGTTTACCTCAGTAAAAAACTACTTCCCAGGGAGCAGGACTTCGCCGTTGTGGAAAAAGAATGCTATGCGATTGTATGGGCGGTGCAGCGTCTGCAAAACTACTTGTATTGTAAGCATTTCATCATAAATCGGATCACAGAGCGTTGTGCAGTGGCTTAAGAGTACAAGTATACAGTGAGGCATATTCCGGGGAAAGACAACAAATTGGCTGACTTTCTATCAAGGGCTTGTTAGTTGATGAGTCAATTTGATTTAGATTTATTTACAATATTGTTAATATTGGCAAATAAATTGGGGCGTATGTGAAGAGGTTATCTTAGTGTCTGTATATATTACTTTAATTTTGTTCTAACGGGTTTCCATACTTTTGAGATTGTTTGGTCACTAGTATATAAAGGGACCGGTTTTGTTAGTTTGGTGAGAGCTTGTGAGAGTAAAAAACTACTTCCCAGGGAGCAGGACTTCGCCGTTGTGGAAAAAGAATGCTATGCGATTGTATGGGCGGTGCAGCGTCTGCAAAACTACTTCTATGGTAAGCATTTCGTCTTAAAATCGGATCACAGAGCGTTGCAGTGGCTTAAGAGTACAAGTATACAGTGAGGCATATTCCGGGGAAAGACAACAAATTGGCTGACTTTCTATCAAGGGCTTGTTAGTTGATGTGTCAATTTGATTTAGATTTATTTACAATATTGTTAATATTGGCAAATAAATGGGGGCGTATGTGAAGAGGTTGTCTTATTTTCTGTCTATATTACTTTAATTTTGTTATAACGGGTTCCCATACTTTTGAGATTGCTTGGTCACTAGTATATAAAGGGACCGGTTTTGTTAGTTTGGTGAGAGCTTGTCTGGTGTCCGGTAGCGTGACCAGCCGGAGGTGTGCCACGTTTGCAGTTTCCCCGGCATGAATTATACAAATGGCGAATATTTTCGGTGATATATAGCACCGAATGTTAACGTGTAGCCATATAACTTGCCAGGAGGATTATTGCAGCGTGTTTGTGCAGTTCTAGACGTGCGTAAGGGGCTTGGAGGCAATTAACAGCTTATTGGACGTGCTGAGGGTCTATTTACGAGCGCTAGAGGTTTGAGGCTTATTGACGAGTGTTGTATGGAGGGCCACGTGCGTCATATCCGATGTCGACACTGTTACATGTAAGGGCGTGGTAGGATAACCGGAGCGGGAGGCTAAGACCCGGGGCTCTGCGGTTTAGGAACTACCATTTTGTGGACCACGGAACTTGGTGTGACGTGGACGTACTTGTATGGCGAGAGCGCAGTGGTGCATTTTCTAGGACACGTGTCGCTAACCTCAATTTGTGAATTTTGTGAACTCTGAGTAACTTTCAGTAGTAAATAACAAAACACGTTTAACAGGTTGGGAACACATCCTCTTTAGCGAGATCATCTCGCTAAAGCGCGATTATCCCTCTCTAGCGGGAGAAAATACATCTCGGAAAACCGAGATTTGTACTCCGATTCAAACTGTAATCGTGTTAACTTCTGAAAAAGGAAAATCCGGAAGCATGTCCACCCATTCGATAAATATTTATTGTCTAATCTCAATAAATTTGCTTCAAAATATTCCCTCTACTGCTGCAAATCATGGAAATCAGAATAAGTTTATGAACAATAGCGTAGCCTTCCTAAGGATGACCACAAGTGATAATTA
>NW_026938088.1:0-11592 GCF_032062105.1 Saccostrea cuccullata
CAAAATATCGCAATGTTAACGTAAACAATGCTACCTTTACAGCTATGTAAAACATAAATAAAGCTCTGTACAGGTATATATTGATAATTTCATAAAAATATACACTCTTTAGAAGAACTTAGAGGAATATTAATAATTTTGACACGGGGCCGAATTTTGCGACAAGTGAACCAGGTTCTTTACTAGGGGTCAAATTTTTGTTGTTTGAGAAAAATGTATTGGTTCATGGAGATTTTATTTCGTGTATGAAGAAGCGATCAAATAAGAATTAAATATGTCAGACTCAAAAGTATTTGATATTTTGAATTCACTGGGATATTTTGAGTCGAAATATTACAGATGCAGCTATTATAGTTTATTGTTATACCCTTATAAATATCCTTCTACATATTTATTACTAATAAAAAGTCCAACAAAAGAAATGTTTTTTACGTCGGTCTAACAATTTCACTATTGACCGGTCTTACATAAGAATTGTTAGACCGCAACGTCACTTGTCTGTTACGTCACAATTAATAATCATCGTTCAATATCGGCGACGCGAAAATAGCCGAAGATAAGAGCTATTAAGAGTTGTTGCTAACAGCAAGGTTAGGTAGAAGAGAAAAGTATGTTTTGTGATAAATAATTTTTGTGATATAATGGATTTATAATTGATTTTGTTCTTTCTCAGCTTGATGTTTTATATTTACTGAAGAAGCCATAATTTTCCATATAAAATAATTGATAGTATAGCGTGTATTGATAAAATTGATCTATCTTAAGTGAGCAGTGAAGGGTATAACAAAACAGTTATAGACTGGGATTCGGGCAACATATGATTTGTTGGACCTGAAGATGAAAATGTTGCCCTTGGCCTGCGGCCTCGGGCAACATTTTCACCTTCAGGTCCAACAAATCATATGTTGCCCTCATACCCAGTCAATAACTGTATATTGATTATATTATCTAATTGAGGAGTCATTATGAGTTTACAACAATAACGCAAGGAAGCTCTAAACACAGGTACAAAGTTTTTGGACTTGGAGAAATTTACATCGTATAATTTTTCGCATATTGAGACAAATTTATTCATTTTCAACCTAGATTTACATTCCTTTATTCTTAAAAAAAATAATGATAAATCACTTTGCTTAAATAAAAACACTATTGTTTTCTTTTTTTTTTTTAAAGATACTTGAAATAATCAATTCATTTACTTATCATCCGACCTACATAATCCTAGTATATTACTTTTATTATCCATTGTGTAATTTATTATAATTACTTTCTCATATGTACTTCTAACTTTTCGGTGTTCTGTGTTTAGAACTTTCTTGAAAACTCTGTTGGAAGGCCTATTTTATCTTTTGCAAGTATCGCTTGTTGAACGTTGTTGCTTTTTCATCAATGTTGCCAAAATTAATTCTGCTTTAAGAGCATCTCTAAAACTCTCTAGCATGTTCTTTTTTAAAAGTAACACACAATTTGATCCACAGATGAACAGCTAAAACCCCATTACGTCCACTATTTTGGGTCTTCTTTTATAATAATGCAATGATTTATCAATTAAAACCTGTTGCCATTCCTGATTTACAAAAATAGTATTGGCTTTTATTTTCTTAATACACAGTGGGCTCAGAAAAGTCAGCAAACGTGTAAATTTCCGTTTTTTCAATTTTTTGCGAATTTTGTTTAGGAAAACAAAGTGCACAAGATTGCCTATCTGCCAAATTTATATGCATATATCACTCGTATATCATACATTTATATCAGATGCATTTTATATGTAAAAATGTAAGATTTTTTTTTTATGAAAAATCAAAATTTACGGAATTCCGACAGAATTGAGAAAATTTGGGAAAACATCTCAATTATTCACCCTCTTGTGGCCACTGTGTAAGATTAAAATTCAAAATGAAAGCTAAGTATTAAAACAATCATTATTTTTTGTGCTTGACTACAGAATATCAATATTGTTACTGTTTTTGTTTTTACATCATACATGTCATATACATGTAGATCTTTTTAGGAAATGAATTCCTTAATAAACAAAAAATAGATTCATTAAGTCTTTGTGTTGGCCAGAAAAAAAAAAAAAAACAACTACTTAAAAGTCTATGTATGTATGCTTAATACATCAGTAATTAAACTTCTGACAAAACAATCAATGTAAACAAATTTCTCCATATCCTTATTTATACTTTATAAAGTAGGCGAACATTTTCAAACGTAACATTACATAATAAATATTATAGTCCCAAAGAATGAAAATTCATTTGAATGATACCAGGTAATTAAACTAAATGTTTGAAGTCTTGTGGCGAAAATGATTCCCAACTCTGTACCCATTTAATGCATTTTAAATATTCATAAGAAACCCACTCAAAATTCCTAATAGAAGGAAGAGGATATAAAATATTAGAGCTTTATTTTCTTTGATTTTAGAAAATGTTATGCTTCTGTGAACGTCTGTTTCCCTCAGGAATGGACAAAATTCGAAAAATAATTAGTGAGGTTTAAAACTACATTCACAATTATTAAATTTCAAAAATAATTGTAGATACTGCTTTTTAAAAGTTTTTTTTTCACCATGTTGACCCTTTTTTTATATTTCCAGATTTATTTTTTGGTTGTTGGGGGGTTGCTTACTTGAGCGGTCATCTGTTTACCAAGTAGGTGCAGAATTAAGAAAAAGGCAACAAGACTGTTAACATGATCAATCACTTAACGGTAACATCGCATTTTCAAATAACCGCTTATGCATTAAAAGATTGATTTTAATAGGTGTGCAATGTTCGCATTTTGTTTTAACCATATTTTGAACAAGATTAATTTAATATTAAAATGCATTTTAATAAATTTCCTTTAAAGCTAACAGAGAGCCTATGTAAAGACGAATAATAACTCGAATAGTGAACGGTTGGTCATATTTCAACGACAGAAAATGACCCCCACTCGTAGAAAAAATCATCGTTTGTAGTAAAAAGAACACCAGGGGTAATTATTTTATTTGTAGATCCCATATAAAATTGACCCCGTTGTAATATGAACTATTTTAGAGTTATCTAGAATTCCAACGATTAAATTGATGAAAAGAATCATATCGACCGCATCGATAATTCATTATAGCCTTTTAAAATGCTAATGGGCAATGGCTCATTTGATAGTCGTGCAACCTGAATTAGACTTTAATAGAACCTGACATGTCTCCATTTGTCAAAAGTAGGGAAAAGATTTTCAATACATGCATTGGCCCTTTTCTAGTTGTGCATTGTGTGCATTGGCCAAAAAACTACAAACTTGTATTTAGGAATTGTAATGATATTGTTGCATTTGCACAATAATAAAATCCGTTAATGCTTTGGATGTTTATTCACTTTCCTCGAATTAAATAAATATTTAAATTTTTTTAACTCCAAATTATATTTGTCCCCCTTTACAGTTAGCACAATTTCAATTGCATATGTAATTTAAAAAAACACAAATCAGAATGAGAAAAAAAATTGCGTGCAATGAATGGACATCATGTTATTGCTTCCGTGACTACTTACCTGGTATATAATATAATTTTGGAAATAAGCGAATACAATCATAACCTTTATTTTGGACTACTTTTGTAGTAAAAAAAAACGTCATTTGTAAATCTATTTAATATTTTCACTATGGTGGAAGAAGTCTTTATTTTATTTTTGTTGTTGTTGTTGTTGCCAAAACATTGAAGTTCAATCAAAAATTAAAATAATTTAGATAAATTCAAATATCCCACAAGTATTCTTAACTCATATAAAAATATAATATTGAATGATAACATGGATATATAAACTCTTTAGACAACATATTATCATAGATACAAAACATTTTGTTTAATGAACCGAAGAGCTTTATGCATCTTATAAATAAAAATCTCAGAAAATATTTTACGAAATTCCAACAGAATGGAGAAACTTCTTAGCCCTCTTTTTGTCTCTATGTCAGTGTGTCTGGCAATGCCTGCTTTGTTTATAGGGAGAGAAAAGTGTTCCAATACCTGCATTGGTCCTTTGACAGTCGTGCATCGGCCAACATCCTACACAGTTTCTTAAGGAATTGTCATGAAATCCTTGCATTGGCTGAATAATAAAAGTCGAAACTGTATTGCAAGTTTATTCTATTTCTAGTTTTATTAAAATACATTTTGTTTTTACTTAAAGCAAAGTTACACTAGTCAATTAAAGTTAGCACAATTTTGACTGCCTGTGTGATTAAAATACAACAAAAATCAGAATGAGAAAATGTGACAGATATTGAATGG
Organism: Saccostrea cuccullata; assembly: GCF_032062105.1. Taxonomy (NCBI): domain Eukaryota; kingdom Metazoa; phylum Mollusca; class Bivalvia; order Ostreida; family Ostreidae; genus Saccostrea; species Saccostrea cuccullata. The sequence continues at coordinate 4,274 of NW_026938088.1, forward strand.
ACAGAACGTTATCCATTCTGTGAATACTTACATTATATGATATTGGAAATAAGTGAAAATTCTTGGTTGACGGCATTCCACATCAATCACATATGATCAACGTCACTTTTCTACGTGACATACTTTGATCACCTTTACTACAAATCGACATTAAAATTTACATTTTTCAATTTTTCAATCTTTTTATCGATTTTTAAAAACAAGTATTTTTTTGCAATTTATTTTTCAATGGATTATTTAAATAATTCTAAGGTATATGCCAGTTTTTATTTCCAGGGGGTAAAACTTTATAGCATGTTAGAAACCCCCCCCCCCCCCTTTTCTAATGATATTACATCTCATAAATTGTTGGGAGATTTCATTTAAAATTTACTATGAAATTTCATACTTACAAAATGGTGCCAAAATTGCAATTTTCAATGCTATTATTGTATAAACGCATAAGGGAATTATCGGCATTTTTATATGACAGGTTCTTATATATTTTTTTTTTCTTCGTTACATTTAGGTAAGAAAAACATGTAATCTTCGAGTTGGACATACCGTTGCCATAAGAACATCAACAATGTATTTTCATACAGTTAAAGTATATCAATGAGGGAGTCTGCAAGATTCCAGTTCGCCAAGAGTAAGTCTATTTCCCAAGGCGCTTGCGCCGAGGGAAATAGGCTTGCTCGAGGGGAACTGGAATCTTGCTGAGTCCCTCAATGATATACTTTAACTGTTTTATTATACCGATACAAACAAGACATTTGAAAAAGTTATATTCAATAATGTATTCTGTAACAATGTTTAATTCCAACAGAAATAGATAAAAAAAAATAACAACAAAAGAGAATACAGACATGAATAGAATTCTATTTTATCAATAAATAAGTTCATTGTCCGAGTTTTTACCTGGTAAAATCGAAAGTAACATTAAGCAAATCTTGAGATCGACATTTCTGTTGTCGTTTGTTACCAGTAAACTGGTTCTTTTTTATTGATATGGGATCAGTTGACTCGCGATGCATTCAGACTCAATAATGAATATTCATGAGTTTATACGGAACATTTCTAAGTTTGTCGTAAGTTGGAAGAAAATACTTAGTGTTCCGAATAGGTGTGTATCAGTTCATCAAAAAACATATTTTTTGCAGGGAATCAGTCTGTTTTGCAGGGAATCGGTTTATCCATGGTGATTTTCAGGAAATCCGCAAAATATATCGATTTACTTTTATATAGTGAAAAATCAGTAAAGGTATTGTAAAAAAAATATAATTAATGATGTATAGTTTATTATGTAAATAAGAAAGATGATGCTAATTAAACGCTAGATGATGCATTTATATATCTTGGGCAATTTTAATTTAATGGCGTTAGTCCACGAACTTTCCGAACAACCCTCGTATCAGATGCATCTTATATATAAAAATTACAGAAAGGCAAGCTTGTGGTCCGTTTATTCAGAAGTGAAAACAATCTCAAATTTTACAAATTTCCACCAAAATAAAGGAAAGTTGGGAAACCACTCCACTTCTGGCCCCTCTTGCCTCTGTTTTAGCTTTCAATCAAAATTAGTGCTTGTTTAAAATCAAGAATCCTTGTATTTTCTAAAATACAAAATATAACAAATGTAACTGTGATTTGGATTTTACTTAAAATAAGAATCCGTTTCCAAATCTTGTTTTTAAAGACGTAGAACTTTTATAAAGACGAATACGTTTATAAACCAGAAATGCTAAATCTAAATCTTCATGTTCACCAAAAGAAACATAAAAAGCTATGTATGGTACGATGAATATATCAGTGATTTAACTTCTAGGAACAAACAAACTTAATGTAAACAAATATAGTTGTCAAAAGCATGATTCTATCCTTCTGGAGAGTAAACGGACATTTTCAAACGAAGTATTCCATAAATAAATGATACAGTCAAACAGAACAGGATCTCATTTGTATGATAATTAAACGAAATGTTTTTAAGACTCGTGGGGAAAATATTTTCCAACTGTGCACTCATTTAAATTCATTTGAAATATTCATGTGAAACCCACTCAAAATCATCGATGGGAAGGAAAAAGATATATAATATTTAAGCTGCATTTCCTTTAAATTTTAGAAAATTTAATGTTTCCATGAAAGTATGTTTCCCTTACGAATGAAAACACATCAAACAAATTTTAATTGAAGTTTGATACATGATCAAAAATTCATAAAATTGGACACATGTTTTTCTAAACTGTTTTTCAATAGCTTTTCTCATGTTTAAACTTTAAAAAGAAAAAAATTCCAGATTTTTGGGTGATTTGGGGTCAATGGTTTGTCTATTCGTCCTTTTGCAAGTAGTTCTCTGCCTTACCTAGACACAGAAATAATTCAAACATGTAACATCTGTACTTCCTATACATTAATAGGAATGGTACAAAATGATAATTTTAGTTATCATCTGTTCGACTGCCTTCTCTGTTAAAAACTATACAGAAAATTTATAACCAAGAAATTTATTATGCTTTCTTTAAGACAAATTTCTTAACCCAAATAGTGCTGAGAGCAACTTCCCCATGAACTGGAATTATATAAAATGTAGCCGTCTCTTTCAATACCTCGAGCATTTACACTATACGCATTGATACATGTATAATGTAAAATTTCAGAAAAAATCAACAGCGCTCAACTTGCTCCAACCACTTTTCGAAATAGTGGAGACAATCGCTACATGTGTACAAAATATCACAATTTATAGTTAAGCGGATATCGTTGAACTTTTAGATTTTCGAAGGGTTGTGTATGTGTTTGTAGTACATTTGTGTATAAAAGTGCATGAGTAAAGCTCTATTAGAGGTCTATTCGTCATCAATTTAATAAGACTGTGAAATATGAATTAATGCATTCCAAAATATGGCTCAATTCTAGTCAGATCACGCTGATTTAGTTTTGAATTTCTCATTAACAAGTTGTAAAATAGCTTGATCTGCGCCTCAAATGCAGAGACACTGCGTGTCATACTAGTCTATGACGTCATATTTGTCAGTACAGCAAGATCAAGTTAGCTTTAACTTTCCATTCAAATAGTAGTGAAATGACAAGGTAAGTTACGCATGAATTTAGATACAATAATAAGAAGAAATCACTGTGTGTAAAAGTGTTTGAAATAGAAAATTATTACTCATTCGCCGAGAGTCAATTGTGCAGTTTCACCGAGACGTCATAATCGATTTCCCAAAATTCTGCATAGATTGATCTACCTTTGGTGGTCCTTAACCTAGCTGCGAAAGAATATTACACACGACTTGTTTAGTGAAGGCTTTGAGATTCATTCCTAGAAGACCTGTTTTTCGCAGTTTCAAAAACTAGGCTAACTAGTGGAAATATGTGGTACATCAATTGAATCAATAGTTCACTTTAAGTGAGAATTTCATAAGTTTTGTGTTTGATACAATGACCCTGTAATATAAAATATAGTCCATATTTAAGGCCAAAGTAAACTCACATTTATATACAATTTGTCATTGGAATTGTATCGCACTGAATTGTCCATGTGTTTTTTTTATTTGCTCGATCATGACATGGGACACACAGTAGGAGTGACCGTTGGATGAGAATACTCAATCCTACATATCTTTGTAATATACTAGGTCATGGATTGACGTCATGCTTTCATGCACCCAATATGTTGGGGTGGGGGTGGGAGGTTGGAGTTGGGGAGGGGCTTATCGAAAGTGGGGGGGGGGCTAAACCAACAAAAAAGGTAAATCCTAATTTTCACTGACTATATAAGGGCTAAGCCACCTTCCCACCGGTCTCGAGGCATTACGTATCACGATTCTTTATATTGAACATCTATCGTTAGTACTTTTCTTTTTTTTAAAGTTTATAACGGGCTTAAAAGCATTCTCATAGAATTCTCTTCTAATTGTATTTTGCAAATGTACGTCTCTCTAAGATTCAAAAGTAAATAAACCAATGATGATATTTAAGCAATGAATCATTATTTTTTGAGTGATATAGTTTCAAAACTGCAACGGTTTGTGCAAACAAATTTGTTTGCACACACCGTTGCAGTTATGAAACTATATCACTCAAAAAATTATGATTCATTGCTTATATTTCCATTTTTTAAACTTTCTATCTTAAATGCAAATGTGATTTCTATTTAAAAACCTATGTATTATCCTTCGTGTAAGCTACGTTTAATGGATCAGCAAACGTAACAGCTTCTGGTCAAACTGAACGTGATTTTTTTTTATTTTTGCTTGTGACGTTGCATTTCCTCAGCGTTCAACGATTATGACGTCAAAGAAGGATATGGAAATAACGAACAGTATTCAATCTCAACGTCCATTAAACAAATATACAAAATAAGAGCAGAGCAAACACGGACCTCCGAAACATCAGAGGTGGGATCAGGTGCCATGGAGGAGTAGCATCCCCTGCCGACCGGTCACACCCGCCGTGTGCTCTTTGTCATAATCAGGAAATAACGGAAAAAATCCGTGGTCAGTTCAGTGTATAAATAATGGACTAACAATTGGTATGAAAAACGTCAGTCAGCATTTCATTCAATGATAAATTGTATTTGCTGACAAGGTCATTGTATCGACCATAGAATTTACGAAATGATGACTTTAAACGAGACTGTTGATATTCTTGTTTCATCAACTTGCTTGTCAATAATTTACCTCGTTTAAGAAATTGTTCATACGTAGAGCATGCTCTTGCGTATCGAATCAACTGAGATATAAATACTCCGTATGCAGGTGATGAAGGTATATTGCTGCATAAGTAAGGGAAGTTGACGATAGAAAAGTTAAAGTCATCACGTTTATCATATAGCTTGGTTGTTAGATTACCATTAGTGTCTTTTTCAAGTAAAATATCCAAGTATGAAGCAGAAGTGTCGGACTCTGTGGTATCTTTTATCTCAAGCTCACCAGGATATATCGTGTCGACGTAGGAATGGAAATTATCATTATTAATTGACAATACGTCGTCGATATATCTAAATGTCGAGTTGAAGGCCACAGCAAGTGTTTTATTCTTTTCACGTAAAAGATTTTGCATAAATTCTGCTTCATATGAATATAAAAATAAGTCTGCTAATAACGGAGCGCAATTTGTACCCATCGGATTTCCAATAGATTGTTGGAATACCTGGTCTCCAAAAACCACATAGATATTGTCAATCAGAAACTCAAGCATCTTCTTGATGTCAACTTCAGAGTACTTATGTGTGCAATCAGAATCTGTTTTAACAAAATAATTTTTCAAATGACCAATGACGAGGTAAGTAAACTTACGAGTTCCATTTTAGTTGAAGAAGCAGCTGTCAATGATATCAAAAAGCCTGGATTTTAATTTGTCGTGGGGAATTGTTGTGTATAAAGTTGAAAAGTCGTAAGTTTTATGCTGTTAATTTTTGTAAAGTCTTGTGATTTCAAATTGTCCAAAAGTTCTTTAGAATTTTTAAGTATCCACATCTGATTTACACCACTTCTTGAATATATAGTTGTACAGTACACTCTTGTACGCATGTTTTAACCTCTTGGTACCCTGTCTGTGTTATGGTGTTTTGAATGCAATAGATTTCCATTCATTTTATATGCAAAAAATATATATGTAGTGTAAATATACTGTGTTACATTTAAGCAATGAATCATTATTTTTTGAGTGATATAGTTTCATAACTGCAACGGTATGTGCAAACAAATTGAATAAAGCGCTAACGCGCGTTATGAAAATTTGTTTGCACACACCGTTGCAGTTATGAGACTATATCACTCAAAAATAATGATTCATTGCTTATATTTACATTTTTAAAAACTTTCTACATAAACTGCAAATGTAATTCTATTTAATAACCTATGTATTATCCTTCTTGTAAGATACACTTAATGGATTAGCCAGCGTAACAGCTTCTTCTCAATTTGAACGTGATTTTTTGATTTTCGCTTGTGACGTTGCACTTCCTCGGCGTTCAACGATTATGACGTCAAACTAAAACGCATGTTTTAACCTCTTGGCACCCTGTCTGTGTTATGGTGTTTTAAATGCAATAGATTTCTATTCATTTTACATGCAAAAAATATACGTAATGTAAATATTAACATTTAGAGGCTAATGTATCAAAGTTGAATTAAATCAATAAATTCTTAATAATGTCCTAGAGTCAGATAATTCTTACTTAGAATTTTATTTCAAAATTGCTGATTTATAATTTCATTTAGTTTGAGGTGATGAAGGAAATTATATATGTATAAATATCAAATTTTGAAGAAAGTTAATTAAAAAAAAAAACTCTGTACATCATAACATAACATGCTTTAAGGACAGATGATACAAACAATTTTTTTCTTTGAAAAAGATTAAATATCATGTCACAAGTTTAGAAAAGTGGATGGTTCTTAGATTTTTTTTCTCCGAAGAACTGGAATATGAAAAAAGACTTGGTAAATATTAGTAATATTTCAATGAAAACTCAAATATAGACAAATCACATTCAGTAAAGGTTTACAGCTGAAAATAAATTATAGAATATGTTTTCATGGCGCTAAAAGTGTAAAATAAACTTAAGAAAAATATACTGAGCCAGGTGAATTTTATTAGGAATAGCTAAATGGTTAAAATCAGCCAATGTGATATTGCCAGTTTTTTGTAATTTCGATCTTCCTCTTAAAATTCACCTGGCTTGGTATATTTTTCTAAGGTTTATATTACACTTTTAACGCCAGGATAACATATTCTGAAATTTATTTTCACCTGTAAACCTTTACTGAATGTGATTTCTTTATATTCGTTTTTTCATTGAAATATTACTAATATTTCCCAAGTCTTTTTCATATTCTAGTTCAAAGGAGAAAAAATTCTAAGAACCATCCACATTTCTAAACTTGTGACATGATTTAAAATCTTTTTCAAAGAAAACATTTGTTTGTATCATCTGTCCTTAATTAAATTAAAAACAGCACATTTTTCATTGTTATTTTTTAAATTGCAATTTCAAAATAAATGTTTATGACAATTCAATAAAATCGATACTTAAACAACAGTGAAATATAGAATGCGTAACAGTGAGCCAATCACTTTTCAGACATTGATTATGGTGCGATATATATATTTGGCTGTTGAAAGACGATTTAGCAGAATTTCAGAGATTCACAAGAACGCAGCTATTTTCTTATAAAAGAAAAAAAAGAAAATGAGCAATCAGTGGGTTATCTCTTTAATCATTGGCTTCATAGCTTTATCCAAGGCTACCGATACTTTGAAAGAATTTACCGCGAAACTTGAATTTAATGATAAGAAATCAAATTATGGGCTTTTAGGAGAACATATTTCTC